>NC_069501.1:10342200-10517200 GCF_027579735.1 Bombina bombina
AAGAAGGCACTTGTGCTAGATCCACCGTTGTCATAAAATTGACCCTCTAGGAGTAAAGGAGGAAGGGAACAAAATAAATGTTCACAACCCGATCAGAAACCACAGAATCTGTACCAGTATTAGAACTGGAACAATCACTCCCAGGCCTGTGAGGTCTCCTACGCAGTGTAAAGACATCCCTCATCTCGTCTGATCTTCAGACAAGTCTGAAAAACAGAAACTGCCTCTGAGTGAAAAACATTTGAGCAAAAAAACGGAGAGTCAGCCCCCTATAAGATCCTTTAATTCCGGATCGGGACATGGACATCATGCTGTCTGAGAGTCAACAGCAGTCTGTCGTTTCCGTTTTTTTTTTTTTTTTTTAAATAGTCGTCAAGCCAGGTCCCATCAAAGATGGCTCCTGGCCAGAAATCACCAAAATCTTAGGTTTAGAACATATATCCGTAAAACAAGGCTCTAACCATAAGGTCCGAAGAGCCGGAACAGAACCACCTAGGCTCCCAGCTTGATAACTGGCAGGGAGAAATTGAAATAAAGAAATTATCCCATCATGGATATTATCCAGGAAAGCTACTGACTATAGCCTCAGACAACACATCAAGACAATATGCCATCGCACTAGCGACGGTAGCAAAGTACACAGATGGTTTCCTGGTGTATGACCCATCCCATAGGCCTATCCTCTAAGGGTATAGAACTTCTCGTTAGTGATAGTTACAACTACTCCTTCCCCTCAAGGAATGACGTCCAGCCTCCTTAGCCGAGTCGGCTATGGGAAAAAGACTTGAAAACATAGGGAATGCCTAAGATACCATTCCTTCTGAAACTGAAATTCACAGCAATTGCTTGTCCTTCGCGGAAAAGTAAAGAATAGAGTGTGAAGAAACGCAGGGTACTGCAAGTGGGCCATATAATTTCGACTGAAAACTATAGAAGAAATATGTGCCCATTGCTAACAGACTCCCAAACAGCAATCACCATAGAGGGGGTAAACTCAAACAGAGAAAATAAACTTGAATTAATGTTAATAAAATCTTGACATAGGAAAACAATACTGTGCCATAAAAACTGGAAAGGAACTCTATTCTTGCATGCGTTTGCTTCATCCTCAGACACAAGAGAGGAATAAACAAACAGCTAAAATGCATTTATAAAAATATACACCGAACAAAACCGTTACTGTCTCTTTAAATCTTAAAGTAACTCCGTTTTGTATGTCTTTGTACCATCCTACATCACAAAGGATGAACAAATAACCAGCCTCAATTCTTAAAATAAAATTGACACAGAAAAAATGTAACCGTCTCTTTAAATTTTAAAAGAACAATTCATTTCTGTTGTGCAGAACAATCCAATAAAAATATTAATATTGTTGAAAATGGACATGAACTTCAAAAAAACAATGTCCTTGACAGGAACCGCAGAGCACTGCCTGTGGCTCATAAAATTATTCTGGACACTATAGCAGAAAATTGTGGCATGGAGTGGCTGGTGTCACCAGACTCTTTACAGCCATAGCTTTTATAAAGAGGATAAACAATAAAAAAACAGAATTTATGTTTACCTGATAAATTACTTTCTCCAACGGTGTGTCCGGTCCACGGCGTCATCCTTACTTGTGGGATATTCTCTTCCCCAACAGGAAATGGCAAAGAGCCCAGCAAAGCTGGTCACATGATCCCTCCTGGTCTCCGGTTTCCCCAGTCATTCGACCGACGTAAAGGAGGAATATTTGCATAGGAGAAATCATATGATACCGTGGTGACTGTAGTTAGAGAAAATAAATCATCAGACCTGATTAAAAAACCAGGGCGGGCCGTGGACCGGACACACCGTTGGAGAAAGTAATTTATCAGGTAAACATAAATTCTGTTTTCTCCAACATAGGTGTGTCCGGTCCACGGCGTCATCCTTACTTGTGGGAACCAATACCAAAGCTTTAGGACACGGATGATGGGAGGGAGCAAATCAGGTCACCTAGATGGAAGGCACCACGGCTTGCAAAACCTTTCTCCCAAAAATAGCCTCAGAAGAAGCAAAAGTATCAAATTTGTAAAATTTAGTAAAAGTGTGCAGTGAAGACCAAGTCGCTGCCCTACATATCTGATCAACAGAAGCCTCGTTCTTGTAGGCCCATGTGGAAGCCACGGCCCTAGTGGAATGAGCTGTGATTCTTTCAGGAGGCTGCCGTCCGGCAGTCTCATAAGCCAATCTGATGATGCTTTTAAGCCAAAAAGAGAGAGAGGTAGAAGTTGCTTTTTGACCTCTCCATTTACCAGAATAAACAACAAACAAGGAAGATGTTTGTCTGAAATCCTTTGTAGCCTCTAAATAGAATTTTAGAGCACGAACTACATCCAAATTGTGCAACAAACGTTCCTTCTTTGAAACTGGATTCGGACACAAAGAAGGCACGACTATCTCCTGGTTAATATTTTTGTTAGAAACAACTTTCGGAAGAAAACCAGGTTTAGTACGCAAAACCACCTTATCTGCATGGAACACCGGATAAGGAGGAGAACACTGCAGAGCAGATAACTCTGAAACTCTTCTAGCAGAAGAAATTGCAACCAAAAACAAAACTTTCCAAGATAATAACTTGATATCAACGGAATGTAGGGGTTCAAACGGAACCCCCTGAAGAACTGAAAGAACTAAATTAAGACTCCAAGGAGGAGTCAAAGGTTTGTAAACAGGCTTGATTCTAACCAGAGCCTGAACAAAAGCTTGAACATCTGGCACAGCCGCCAGCTTTTTGTGAAGTAAAACAGATAAAGCAGAAATCTGTCCCTTCAAAGAACTTGCAGATAATCCTTTCTCCAAACCTTCTTGAAGAAAGGATAGAATCTTAGGAATTTTTATCTTGTTCCATGGGAATCCTTTAGATTCACACCAACAGATATATTTTTTCCATATTTTATGGTAGATTTTTCTAGTTACAGGCTTTCTGGCCTGAACAAGAGTATCAATGACAGAATCTGAGAACCCTCGCTTTGATAAAATCAAGCGTTCAATCTCCAAGCAGTCAGTTGGAGTGAGGCCAGATTCGGATGTTCGAACGGACCTTGAACAAGAAGGTCCTGTCTCAAAGGTAGCTTCCATGGTGGAGCCGATGACATATTCACCAGATCTGCATACCAAGTCCTGCGTGGCCACGCAGGAGCTATCAAGATCACCGATACCCTCTCCTGTTTGATCCTGGCTACCAGCCTGGGAATGAGAGGAAACGGTGGGAACACATAAGCTAGGTTGAAGCTCCAAGGTGCTACTAGTGCATCCACTAGAGTCGCCTTGGGATCCCTGGATCTGTACCCGTAGCAAGGAACCTTGAAGTTCTGACGAGACGCCATCAGATCCATGTCTGGAATGCCCCACAATTGAATTATTTGGGCAAAGATTTCCGGATGGAGTTCCCACTCCCCCGGATGAAATGTCTGACGACTCAGAAAATCCGCTTCCCAATTTTCCACTCCTGGGATGTGGATTGCAGACAAGTGGCAGGAGTGAGTCTCCGCCCATTGAATTATTTTGGTCACTTCTTCCATCGCCAGGGAACTCCTTGTTCCCCCCTGATGGTTGATATACGCAACAGTCGTCATGTTGTCTGATTGAAACCGTATGAATTTGGCCTTTGCTAGCTGAGGCCAAGCCTTGAGAGCATTGAATATCGCTCTCAGTTCCAGAATATTTATCGGGAGAAGAGATTCTTCCCGAGACCAAAGACCCTGAGCTTTCAGGGGTTCCCAGACCGCGCCCCAGCCCACCAGACTGGCGTCGGTTGTGACAATGACCCACTCTGGTCTGCGGAAGCTCATCCCTTGTGACAGGTTGTCCAGGGTCAGCCACCAACGGAGTGAATCTCTGGTCCTCTGATCTACTTGTATCGTCGGAGACAAGTCTGTATAATCCCCATTCCACTGACTGAGCATGCACAGTTGTAATGGTCTTAGATGAATTCGCGCAAAAGGAACTATGTCCATTGCCGCGACCATCAAACCTATTACTTCCATGCACTGCGCTATGGAAGGAAGAAGAACAGAATGAAGTACTTGACAAGAGCTTAGAAGTTTTGATTTTCTGGCCTCTGTCAGAAAAATCCTCATTTCTAAGGAGTCTATTATTGTTCCCAAGAAGGGAACTCTTGTTGACGGAGATAGAGAACTTTTTTCTACGTTCACTTTCCACCCGTGAGATCTGAGAAAGGCCAGGACAATGTCCGTATGAGCCTTTGCTTGTGGTAGAGACAACGCTTGAATCAGTATGTCGTCCAAGTAAGGTACTACTGCAATGCCCCTTGGTCTTAGCACCGCTAGAAGGGACCCTAGTACCTTTGTGAAAATTCTTGGAGCAGTGGCTAATCCGAATGGAAGTGCCACAAACTGGTAATGCTTGTCCAGAAAGGCGAACCTTAGGAACCGATGATGTTCCTTGTGGATAGGAATATGTAGATACGCATCCTTTAAATCCACCGTGGTCATGAATTGACCTTCCTGGATGGTAGGAAGAATTGTCCGAATGGTTTCCATTTTGAACGATGGAACCTTGAGAAATTTGTTTAGGATCTTGAGATCTAAGATTGGTCTGAATGTTCCCTCTTTTTTGGGAACTATGAACAGATTGGAGTAGAATCCCATCCCTTGTTCTCCTAATGGAACAGGATGAATCACTCCCATTTTAACAGGTCTTCTACACAATGTAAGAATGCCTGTCTTTTTATGTGGTCTGAGGACAATTGAGACCTGTGGAACCTCCCCCTTGGGGGTAGCTCCTTGAATTCCAGAAGATAACCTTGGGAGACTATTTCTAGCGCCCAAGGATCCAGAACATCTCTTGCCCAAGCCTGAGCGAAGAGAGAAAGTCTGCCCCCCACCAGATCCTGTCCCGGATCGGGGGCCAACATCTCATGCTGTCTTGGTAGCAGTGGCAGGTTTCTTGGCCTGCTTACCTTTGTTCCAGCCTTGCATTGGCCTCCAGGCTGGCTTGGTTTGAGAAGTATTACCCTCTTGCTTAGAGGATGTAGAACTTGGGGCTGGTCCGTTTCTGCGAAAGGGACGAAAATTTGGTTTATTTTTAGCCTTAAAAGACCTATCCTGAGGAAGGGCGTGGCCCTTACCCCCAGTGATATCTGAAATAATCTCTTTCAAGTCAGGGCCAAACAGCGTTTTCCCCTTGAAAGGTATGTTAAGCAATTTGTTCTTGGAAGACGCATCCGCTGACCAAGATTTTAGCCAAAGCGCTCTGCGCGCCACAATAGCAAACCCCGAATTTTTCGCCGCTAATCTAGCCAATTGCAAAGTGGCGTCTAAAGTAAGAGAGTTAGCCAATTTAAGAGCATGGATTCTGTCCATAATCTCCTCATAAGAAGAATCTTTATTGAGCGACTTTTCTAGTTCATCGAACCAGAAACACGCTGCTGTAGTGACAGGAACAATGCATGAAATTGGTTGTAGAAGGTAACCTTGCTGAACAAACATCTTTTTAAGCAAACCCTCTAATTTTTTATCCATAGGATCTTTGAAAGCACAACTATATTCTATAGGGATAGTAGTGCGTTTGTTTAGAGTAGAAACCGCCCCCTCGACCTTGGGGACTGTCTGCCATAAGTCCTTTCTGGGGTCGACCATAGGAAACAATTTCTTAAATATAGGGGGAGGGACAAAAGGTATGCCGGGCCTTTCCCATTCTTTGTTTACAATGTCCGCCACCCGCTTGGGTATAGGAAAAGCTTCGGGGGGGCCCCGGGACCTCTAGGAACTTGTCCATCTTACATAATTTCTCTGGAATGACCAAATTGTCACAATCATCCAGAGTTGATAACACCTCCTTAAGCAGAGCGCGGAGATGTTCCAATTTAAATTTGAATGTAATCACATCAGGTTCAGCTTGTTGAGAAATTTTCCCTGAATCTGAAATTTCTCCCTCAGACAAAACCTCCCTGGCCCCCTCAGACTGGTGTAGGGGCATCTCAGAACCATTATCATCAGCGTCCTCATGCTCTTCGGTATTTTCTAAAACAGAGCAGTCGCGCTTTCGCTGATAAGTGGGCATTTTGGCTAAAATGTTTTTGATAGAATTATCCATTACAGCCGTTAATTGTTGCATAGTAAGGAGTATTGGCGCACTAGATGCACTAGGGGCCTCCTGTGTGGGCAAGACTGGCGTAGACGAAGGAGGGGATGATGCAGTACCATGCTTACTCCCCTCGCTTGAGGAATCATCTTGGGCATCATTTTCTCTAAATTTTGTGTCACATACATCACATCTATTTAAATGAGAAGGAACCTTGGCTTCCTCACATACAGAACATAGTCTATCTGATAGTTCAGACATGTTAAACAGGCATAAACTTGATAACAAAGTACAAAAAACGTTTTAAAATAAAACCGTTACTGTCACTTTAAATTTTAAACTGAACACACTTTATTACTGAATATGTGAAAAAGTATGAAGGAATTGTTCAAAATTCACCAAAATTTCACCACAGTGACTTAAAGCCTTAAAAGTATTGCACACCAAATTTGAAAGCTTTAACTCATAAAATTATATTTAACCCCTATACAGTCCCTGGTATCTGCTTTGCTGAGACCCAACCAAGCCCAAAGGGGAATACGATACCAAATGACGCCTTCAGTAAGCTTTTTCTAT
Organism: Bombina bombina; assembly: GCF_027579735.1. Taxonomy (NCBI): domain Eukaryota; kingdom Metazoa; phylum Chordata; class Amphibia; order Anura; family Bombinatoridae; genus Bombina; species Bombina bombina. Next base: position 10,348,846 of record NC_069501.1, read on the forward strand.
GTATCTGAGCTCCTCACACATGCATCTGCATGCCTTGCTTCCCAAAAACAACTGCGCATTAGTGGCGCGAAAATGAGGCTCTGCCTATGATTAGAGAAGGCCCCCAGTGAAAAAAGGTGTCCAATACAGTGCCTGCCGGTTATTTAACATAATTCCCAAGAATAAAATAACTCCTCAAAGCTATAAACTATTAAAAATGCTTATAAATCAATCGTTTTAGCCCAGAAAAATGTCTACCAGTCTTTAAAGCCCTTGTGAAGCCCTTTATTCTTATTTAATAAAAATGGCTTACTGGATCCCATAGGGAAAATGACAGCTTCCAGCATTACCAAGTCTTGTTAGAAATGTGTCATACCTCAAGCAGCAAAAGTCTGCTCACTGTTTCTCCCAACTGAAGTTAATTCCTCTCAACAGTCCTGTGTGGAAACAGCCATCGATTTTAGTAACGGTTGCTAAAATCATTTTCCTCTTACAAACAGAAATCTTCATCTCTTTTCTGTTTCAGAGTAAATAGTACATACCAGCACTATTTTAAAATAACAAACTCTTGATTGAAGAATAAACACCAAAAAACTCTAAGCCATCTCCGTGGAGATGTTGCCTGTACAACGGCAAAGAGAATGACTGGGGAAGGCGGAGCCTAGGGGGGATCATGTGACCAGCTTTGCTGGGCTCTTTGCCATTTCCTGTTGGGGAAGAGAATATCCCACAAGTAAGGATGACGCCGTGGACCGGACACACCTATGTTGGAGAAAATTGACACAAAAAAAAAAGTTCTGTTTCTTTAAATGTTAACATAACCTCTCACAAAAGGATACACTGGCCCAAGCCACTGAAGTCTATACAATAAAGGACTTTACTGTCTTCTAAAGCGTAAATATCACATTGAGGTCATTGTGCTTAGTGTGTGCTTTACAAACGGACACAATTAAAAACAGTTTTGGACCCACTGAACTTCAGCTATTGTTCTGAAGGCGTCACAGTAACTACAGTAACTAAATTAACAGAACAGCCATCAAAACCTTTAAACATGTCTGCCCCCTGATGTTTATAGGTCCTGCCCCGAGTACTAAATAGCTGTGTACACGCTCTACCTTCCGATATCTTAATGGAGGTAGCGAGCGCGGCTGACAAATGCTCCCAGAGCTCCGCCCCTCGTGGGCGTGGCAGTACTCCAACTCCTGGCACACAGACTGAACTGCGGCCAGAGATGGAGAGGGCACAGAAAAAAGTGGCGGGAAGAAAACTCCGCCCATCGTGGGCGTTCCCGCATCAATCTCCCAGTCACCATTAAGATTTTATAGATCTGGCACCGGGGGATAAAACGAAGGGCCTAAAAGAGTAGCTGAATATGCTACCACATGACAGACAGCCCAGAAAATAAAAGTTAGCCGTCTCCCGGTCGGTATAACTGATGTTAAAACCGCCTGGAGGAAAATAACAGACATCCAGCCCCAGTGTCAGTATAACAGTGTTCTTTCAGAAAGAGATCCCCTCACATAAAAGAGCCCAATCTGTCACAGCAATTGCTTATCGTACCCTGGACATGTGATAAGGTTAACCATCTCCCGGTCGGCATATTTAATGATAAAACTGCCGGGAGAAAAATGACACTGATTCGAGCCATCTGTAAAACCACAATAAGGACCCCAACTAAATCTTAGCCCTGGTATGTGATAGTATATAATATAGTGCTCACTTCCTTCTGAGAGAAAGATGTCCCCAGAAATAAAGTTAACACTTACCTTAAACGCTGTGCGACAGCATGGCAGCCAAGCAGGTTTTCAGAGGTCCTCGCCCTCCCATAGCCCTGTGGACAAAGATCAGCCTGAGTTAAAAGTGCTTAGGCTATCTATATCAGGGCAGCAAATATGTATAGGAGGCGCAGTGAGAATTATGTCCCACCAGTTCCTATTGCTTTAAAGCCACCAAATGCTTCTCTTTTTACTGAAGAGACTGATCTGGTCGAGACTACACCCTAGCACAAAGTAGCACTCAGTGGCACCACTTTAAAAAATAAACACTTGATTGAAGAATCTTCACCAACACCTCACTTTGCCATCTCCTATCTAACACAGGCAAAGAGAATGACTGGGTTGGGAGGGAAGGGAGGAGCTATTTATACAGCTCTGCTGTGGTGCTCTTTGCCGCCTCCTGCTGACCAGGAGGTGAATATCCCACAAGTAAGGATGAAATCCGTGGACTCATTGTATCTTGAAAAAGAAACAACTCTATGCATAGGCTCAAACGGAGCCAGCTGCAAAACCTTAAGAACAAGGTTAAGACTCCATGGAGAAGCAACAGGTTTAAACACAGGCCTGATTCCGACCAAGGCCTGAACAAAAGATTGAACATCTGGCAAACGTTTATGCAAAAAAAAAAAAAAAAAAAAAAAAAAAAAAAAAATCTAACCCTTCAGAGTACTGACTGAAACCTTTCTCCAGTCCCTCCTGAAGAAAAAAAAAACCAGAATGCGAGGAACTCTCGCCCGACTAAGAAATTCTTCAATCCACACCAATACAGGTATTTACGCCATACCATACGAGCCTGAAACATAGAATCAATGACTTCCCCAGAAAAACAATGCCCAGCCAAGACTAGGCATACAATCTCCAAGCAGTTAGCTTCAGAGAATCCAGAATTGGGTGTAGGAAGGAACCCTGAAATAGAAGGTCCTACCTCAAAGGCAACCTCCAAGGGGAGGAGATGACATCTTCACCAGATGCGCAAACCAAATCCTACACACCCATGTTGAAGCTATTAGATCACAGATGCCCCCTCCTACCTAATACCAGCAAAGACTCGAGGAAGGAGAGCAAACAGGGGAAACAGGTACACCAGACACAAAGTTTAAGGCACCGCCAGGGCATCTATTAGAGCGGCTTGTGGAGCTCTAGATCATTAACTGTACTTTGGAAGCTTGGCATTGAGACGAGATGCCACCAGATGCAAATCCAGAATCGCCCACCTGAGGGTATATTAAAAAACCTCTGGCGGAAAATCCACTCCCCAGGATGAAAATTCCACCTGCTCAGAAAAAACGCTTCCCAGTAAGCCATCCCTGGGAAGTGGATGGCAGAGAGTAGACTATTGTGAGCCTCCACCCACTGGAGATACGAGTCACCTCCTACACGGCTAATGAACTCCTAGATCCTCCATGGAAGATAATGTATACCACCGAGGTGATGTCTGAATGAAATCGGACTGAAGCTAGTTGATGCCAGACTGACAAAACATGAAAAATTGCCAAAAAAAACCCAAGGATGGATAAGGGAGAAGACTCCTCACAAGTCCAAAGACCATGAGGCTTTAAAGAACCCCAACTGCTCTCCAGCCGGAATTGCTGGCGTCTATGGTCAGTTGTCACAATTACCCAGGTTGGTCCCAGGAAGCATGTACCCCGAGACAGAAGGACCTGCAAAAAAACGCTAAGATAGAGTCTCTTGGTAGGGGATCCAAAACTATCCTCTGCGACAGGTTTGAGAGGACTTTGTTCCATTGTTTGAGCATGTATAACTGTAGGGATCTCAAATCGAACCAAGCCAAATGAACAATGGCCATGGAAGCAACCATCAGGTCAATTACTTCTATACATAGTCACAAATAGAAGTAAAAGGCAAAAGGAAGGGATTATCTAACCCCCATCAGAAAAATCCTCATGGACCGAGAAGCTATAATCGTACCAAAAAACACACAAACTGGTGTCTGGCACCAAGGAACGCTATTGAAAAGTCACTGTCCTGTGGAAACGAGAACAAACATCTCATTATGAGATCTTTTTAACTGAAAAGATGATGCCTGAACCAAGAGTCGTCCAGGTATGGCACCTCCGCAATTCCCTAGATCTAACCACTGCCAAAAAAAACATAATTTATGTAAGAACTTACCTGATAAATTAATTTCTTTCATATTAGCAAGAGTCCATGAGCTAGTGACGTATGGGATATACATTCCTACCAGGAGGGGCAAAGTTTCCCAAACCTCAAAATGCCTATAAATACACCCCTCACCACACCCACAAATCAGTTTAACGAATAGCCAAGAAGTGGGGTGATAAAAAAAAGTGCGAAAGCATATAAAAAAAGGAATTGGAATAGTTGTGCTTTATACAAAAAAATCATAACCACCAAAAAGGGTGGGCCTCATGGACTCTTGCTAATATGAAAGAAATGAATTTATCAGGTAAGTTCTTACATAAATTATGTTTTCTTTCATGTAATTAGCAAGAGTCCATGAGCTAGTGACGTATGGGATAATGACTACCCAAGATGTGGATCTTTCCACGCAAGAGTCACTAGAGAGGGAGGGATAAAATAAAGACAGCCAATTCCTGCTGAAAATAATCCACACCCAAAATAAAGTTTAATGAAAACATAAGCAGAAGATTCAAACTGAAACCACTGCCTGAAGTACTTTTCTACCAAAAACTGCTTCAGAAGAAGAAAACACATCAAAATGGTAGAATTTAGTATAAGTATGCAAAGAGGACCAAGTTGCTGCTTTGCAAATCTGATCAACCGAAGCCTCATTCCTAAACGCCCAGGAAGTAGAAACTGACCTAGTAGAATGAGCTGTAATCCTTTGAGGCGGAGTCTTACCCGACTCGACATAAGCATGGTGAATTAAGGATTTCAACCAAGATGCCAAAGAAATGGCAGAAGCTTTCTGATCTTTTCTAGAACCGGAAAAGATGACAAATAGACTAGAAGTCTATCGGAAAGACTTAGTAGCCTCAACATAATATTTCAAAGCTCTAACAACATCCAAAGAATGCAACGATTTCTCCTTAGAATTCTTAGGATTAGGACATAATGAAGGAACCACAATTTCTCTACTAATGTTGTTGGAATTCACAACCTTAGGTAAAAATTCAAAAGAAGTTCGCAACACTGCTTTATCCTGATGAAAAATCAGAAAAGGAGACTCACAAGAAAGAGCAGATAATTCAGAGACTCTTCTGGCAGAAGAGATGGCCAAAAGGATCAAAACTTTCCAAGAAAGTAATTTAATGTCCAATGAATGCATGGGTTCAAAAGGAGGAGCTTGAAGAGCCCTCAGAACCAAATTCAAACTCCAAGGAGGAGAAATAGACTTAATGACAGGTTTTAAACGAACCAAAGCTTGTACAAAACAATGAATATCAGGAAGATTAGCAATCTTTCTGTGAAAAAGAACAGAAAGAGCAGAGATTTGTCCTTTCAAGGAACTTGCGGACAAACCTTTATCTAAACCATCCTGAAGAAACTGTAAAATTCTCGGAATTCTAAAAGAATGCCAGGAAAAATGATGAGAAAGACACCAAGAAATATAAGTCTTCCAGACTCTATAATATATCTCTCTAGATACAGATTTACGAGCCTGTAACATAGTATTGATCACAGAGTCAGAGAAACCTCTTTGACCAAGAATCAAGCGTTCAATCTCCATACCTTTAAATTTAAGGATTTGAGATCCTGATGGAAGAAAGGACCTTGCGACAGAAGGTCTGGTCTTAACGGAAGAGTCCACGGCTGGCAAGAGGCCATCCGGACAAGATTCGCATACCAAAACCTGTGAGGCCATGCTGGAGCTACCAGCAGAACAAACTAGCATTCCTTCAGAATCTTAGAGATTACTCTTGGAAGAAGAACTAGAGGCGGAAAGATATAGGCAGGATGATACTTCCAAGGAAGTGATAATGCATCCACTGCCTCCGCCTGAGGATCCCGGGATCTGGACAGATACCTGGGAAGTTTCTTGTTTAGATGAGAAGCCATCAGATCTATTTCTGGGAGTTCCCACATTTGAACAATCTGAAGAAATACCTCTGGGTGAAGAGACCATTCGCCCGGATGCAACGTTTGGCGACTGAGATAATCCGCTTCCCAATTGTCTATACCTGGGATATGAACCGCAGAGATTAGACAGGAGCTGGATTCCGCCCAAACCAGAATTCGAGATACTTCTTTCATAGCCAGAGGACTGTGAGTCCCTCTTTGATGATTGATGTATGCCACAGTTGTGACATTGTCTGTCTGAAAACAAATGAACGACTCTCTCTTCAGAAGAGGCCAAGACTGAAGAGCTCTGAAAATTGCACGGAGTTCCAAAATATTGATCGGTAATCTCACCTCCTGAGATTCCCAAACCCCTTGTGCCGTCAGAGACCCCCACACAGCTCCCCAACCTGTAAGACTTGCATCTGTTGAGATTATAGTCCAGGTCGGAAGAACAAAAGAAGCCACCTGAATTAAACGATGGTGATCTGTCCACCACGTCAGAGAATGTCGGACAATCGGTTTTAAAGATATTAATTGAGATATCTATGTGTAATCCCTGCACCATTGGTTCAGCATACAGAGCTGAAGAGGTTGCATGTGAAAACGAGCAAAGGGGATCGCGTCCGATGCAGCAGTCATAAGACCTAGAATTTCCATGCATAAGGCTACCGAAGGGAATGATTGTGACTGAAGGTTTCGACAAGCTGAAATCAATTTTAGACGTCTCTTGTCTGTCAAAGATAGAGTCATGGACACTGAATCTATCTGGAAACCTAAAAAGGTTACCCTTGTCTGAGGAATCAATGAACTTTTTAGTGAATTGATCCTCCAACCATGCTCTTGAAGAAACAACACAAGTCGATTCGTATGAGATTCTGCTAAATGTGAAGACTGAGCAAGTACCAAGATATCGTCCAAATAAGGAAATACCACAATACCCTGTTCTCTGATTACAGACAGAAGGTCACCGAGAACCTTTGTAATAATTCTTGGAGCTGTAGCTAGGCCAAACGGCAGAGCCACAAACTGGTAATGCTTGTCCAGGAAAGAGAATCTCAGAAACTGATAGTGAGCTGCATGAATCGGAATATGCAGATATGCATCCTGCAAATCTATTGTAGACATATAATGCCCTTGCTGAACAAAAGGCAAGATAGTCCTTACAGTTACCATTTTGAATGTTGGTATCCTTACATAACGATTCAATATTTTTAGATCCAGAACTGGTCTGAAGGAATTCTCCTTCTTGAGTACAATGAAGAGATTCGAATAAAACCCCAGCCCCTGTTCCAAAACTGGAACTGGCATAATTACTCCAGCCAACTCTAGATCTGAAACACATTTCAGAAATGGTTGATCTTTCACTGGGTTTACTGGGACACGGGAAAGAAAAAATCTCTTTGCAGGAGGTCTTATCTTGAAACCAATTCTGTACCCTTCTGAAACAATGTTCTGAATCCAAAGATTGTGAACAGAATTGATCCAAATTTCTTTGAAAAAACGTAATCTGCCCCCTACCAGCTGAGCTGGAATGAGGGCCGCACCTTCATGTGGACTTAGAAGCTGGCTTTGCTTTTCTAGAAGGCTTGGATTTATTCCAGACTGGAGATGGTTTCCAAACTGACACTGCTCCTGAGGATGAAGGATCAGGCTTTTGTTCTTTGTTGAAACGAAAGGAACGAAAACGATTAGCCCTGTTTTTACCTTTAGATTTTCTATCCTGTGGTAAAAAAGTTCCTTTCCCACCAGTAACAGTTGAGATAATAGAATCCAACTGAGAACCAAATAATTTATTACCCTGGGAAGAAAGGGAAAGTAGAGTCGATTTAGAAGACATATCAGCATTCCAAGTCTTAAGCCATAAAGCTCTTCTAGCTAAAATAGCTAGAGACATAAACCTGACATCAACTCTGATAATATAAAAAATGGCATCACAGATAAAATTATTAGCATGTTGAAGAAGAATAATATTATGAGAATCATGATCTGTTACTTGTTGCGCTAAAGTTTCCAACCAAAAAGTTGAAGCTGCAGCAACATCAGCCAATGATATAGCAGGTCTAAGAAGATTACCTGAACACAGATAAGCTTTTCTTAGAAAAGATTCAATTTTCCTATCTAAAGGATCCTTAAAGGAAGTACCATCTGCCGTAGGAATAGTAGTACGTTTAGCAAGGGTAGAAATAGCCCCATCAACTTTAGGGATTTTGTCCAAAAACTCTAATCTGTCGGACGGTACAGGATATAATTGCTTAAAACGTTTAGAAGGAGTAAATTAATTACCCAAATTATTCCATTCTCTGGAAATTACTTCAGAAATAGCACCAGGAACAGGAAAAACTTCTGGAATAACCAAAGGAGATCTAAAGACCTTGTCTAAACGTTTAGAGATTTAGTATCAAGAGGACCAGAATCCTCAATTTCTAATGCAATTAGGACTTCTTTAAGTAAAGAACGGAAAAATTCCATTTTAAATAAATATGACGATTTATCAGCATCAACCTCTGAGACAGAATCCTCTGTATCAGAAGAATCAGAATGATGATGTTCATTTAAATATTCATCTGTATAAAGAGAAGTTTTAAAATACTTTTTATGTTTACCAGTAGGAGGAATAACAGACATAGCCTTCTTAATGGATTCAGAAACAAAATCTCTTATGTTATCAGGAACACTCTGAACATTAGATGTTGATGGAACTGCAACAGGTAATGGTACTTTACTAAAGGAAATATTTTCTGCATTAACAAGTTTGTCATGACATTTAATACAAACAACAGCTGGAGGAACAACTACCAAAAGTTTACAGCAGATACACTTAGCTTTGGTAGTTCCAGCACCAGGCAGCGATTTTCCAGTAGTATCTTCTGGCTCAGTTGCAACGTGGGACATCTTGCAATATGTAATAGAAAAAACAACATATAAAGCAAAATTGATCAAATTCCTTAAATGACAGTTTCAGGAATGGGAAAAAATGCCAGTGAACAAGCTTCTAGCAACCAGAAGCAACAAATGATGAGACTTAAATAAAGTGGAGACAAAATTGACGCCCACATTATTTGGCGCCTAAATGCTATTAGCGCCAAAAAGGACGCCACATCCGGAACGCTGACATTTTTGGCGCGAAAAACGTCAAAAATGACGCAACTTCCGGCGACACGTATGACACCGGAAATAAGAAGAAAAAAATTTGCGCCAAGAAAGTCCGCGCCAAGAATGACGTAATAAAATGAAGCCTAACAGCCCACAGGGAAAAAGTCAATTTTTAGGTAAGATAAAAATGATATATTCAAATGCATTATCCCAAATATGAAACTGACTGTCTGAAATAAGGAAATGTTGAACATCCTGAGTCAAGGCAAATAAATGTTTGAATACATATATTTAAAACTTTATAAAAAAGTGCCCAACCATAGCTTTAGAGTGTCACAGAAAATAAGACTTACTTACCCCAGGACACTCATCTACATGTTGTAGAAAGCCAAACCAGTACTGAAACGAAAATCAGCAGAGGTAATGGTATAAATATAAGAGTATATCGTCGATCTGAAAAGGGAGGTAAGAGATGAATCTCTACGACCGATAACAGAGAACCCATGAAATAGACCCCGTAGAAGGAGATCATTGAATTCAAACAGGCAATACTCTCCTCACATCCCTCTGACATTCACTGCACGCTGAGAGGAAAACCGGGCTCCAACCTGCTGCGGAGCGCATATCAACGTAGAATCTAGCACAAACTTACTTCACCACCTCCATAGGAGGCAAAGTTTGTAAAACTGATTTGTGGGTGTGGTGAGGGGTGTATTTATAGGCATTTTGAGGTTTGGGAAACTTTGCCCCTCCTGGTAGGAATGTATATCCCATACGTCACTAGCTCATGGACTCTTGCTAATTACATGAAAGAAAGAAAATTTATGCTTACCTGATAAACTTGTTTCTTTTTAGACACAATGAGTCCATGGATTTCATCCTTACTTGTGGGATTATGCCTCCTGGTTAGCAGGAGGCGGCAAAGAGCACCACAGCAGAGCTGTGTGTGTGTATATATATATATATATATATATATATATATATATATATATATATATATATATATATATATATATATATATATATATATATATATATATATATATATATATATATATATATATATATATATATATATATATATATATATATATATATATATATATATATATATATATATATATATATATATCCTCCCTTCCCTCCCACTCCAAACATTCGACTGAAGTTAGGAAGAGAAAGGAAAAGCCAAGGTGCAGAGGTGTCTGAAGTTTAACAAAAAAATAATAATAATCCGTCTTATTAGAACAGGGTGGGCCATGTACTCTGTGTCTAAAAAGAAACAAATTTATCAGGTAAGCATAAATTTTCTTTTCTTTTTTAAAGACACGAGTCCACGGATTTCATCCTTACTTGTGGGATACAATACCAAAGCCATAGTACACGGATGAAAAGGGACAAGACAGGTAACCTAAACAGAAGGCACCACTGCTTGAAGAACCTTTCTCCCAAAAACAGCCTCAGCCGAGGCAAAGGTATCAAATTTGTAAAATTTAGAAAAAGTGTGAAGAGAAGACCAAGTTGCAGCCTTTTTGAATGCCCATGAGGAAGCCACAGCATTAGTGGAATGAGCCGTAATTCGTTCAGGAGGCTGCTGTCCAGCAGTCTCATATGCAAAACGGATGATACTCTTCAGCCAAAAAGAAAGAGGTAGCCTAGATTTCTGACCCCTAGGTTTCCCTGAAAAAATAACAAAGGAGACTATTGGCGAAAATCCTTAGTCGCTTGTAAATAGAACTTTAAAGCACGGACTACGTCTAAATTGTGTAACAGACGTTCCTTCTGAGAAGTATTAGGACACAAGGAAGGAACAACAATCTCCTGATTAATATTCTTATTTAAAACCACCTTAGGAAGAAACCCAGGTTTAGTACGCAACACCACCTTATCCGAATGAAAAATAAGGTAAGGAGAATTATATTGTAATGCCGAAAGCTCAGATACTCTTCGAGCAGAAGAAATAGCAACCAGAAATAAAACTATCCAAGATAACTTAATATCTATGGAATGCATAGGTTCAAACGGAACCCCTTGAAGAACTAAATTCAAACTAAGGAGGAGCAATTGATCTAATCAAAAACGTGATTCTAGTCAGGGCCTGACAAAAAGATTGCACATCTAGAACATCTGCCAAACGCTTATGTAACAAAATAGATAAAGCCGAGATCTGTCCCTTTAAGGAACTTGCTGATAACCCCTTCTCTAATCCATCATGAAGAAAAGACAAAATCCTGGGAATCCTAACCCTACTCCATGAGTAGTCCTTGGATTCACACCAATACAGATATTTGCACCATATCTTATGGTAAATTTTCCTAGTAACAGGCTTACGTGCCTGAATTAAAGTTTCTATGACCGAATCAGAAAAACCTCGCCTGGATAAGATTAAGTGTTCAAACTGCAAGCAGTCAGCTGCAGAGAAACTAGATTCGGGTGATGGAAGGGACCCTGATTGAGAAGGTCTTTGGAAGCTTCCACGGTGGCCGAGACGACATGTCCACCAGATCGGCATACCAAATACTGCGAGGCCATGCAAGGGCAATGAGGATCACTGATGCCCTCTCCTGTTTGATTCGAGCAATCACCCGGGGAAAGAGAGCAAATGGAGGGAATACATATGCTAGGCTGAAAGACCAAGGAACTGCCAAGGCATCTATCAGCTCGGCCTGGGGATCCCTGGACCCGTATCTCGGAAGCTTGGCATTCTGCCAAGACGCCAAAAGGTCCAACTCTGGCCGACCCATCTGAGAATCAGGTCTGAAAATATTTCCGGATGGAGTTCCCACTCTCCCGGATGAAAGGTCTGCCTGCTCAGAAAATCTGCCTCCCAGTTTTCCACCCCTGGGATGTAGATCGCCGACAGATGGGAAGAGTGAGTCTCCGCCCACTGAATTATATTGGCCACTTCGGTCATCGCTGAGGAACTCCTTGTTCCTCCCTGATGATTGATGTAAGCCACTGTCGTTATGTTGTCCGACTGGAATCTGATGAATTGGGCTGAGGCCAACTGAGGCTAGGCCCGAAGCGCATTGAATATCGCCCTCAACTCTAGGATGTTGATGGGAAGGAGAGATTCTGCTTGAGTCCATACTCCCTGAGCCCTTAAGGAGTTCCAGACTGCTCCCCACCCTAACAGGCTGGCATCCGGTGTCACAATCACCCATGAGGGTCTGCGAAAGCATGTCCCCTGGGATAGATGATCTGGCGACAACCACCATAGAAGAGAGTCCCTCGTCTCCTGATCTAGATTTGAGGAGACAAATCTGTATAATCCTCATTCCACTGCCCAAGCATGCTTAGCTGCAGAGGCCTGAGATGAAAACGCGCAAACGGTACAATGTCCATTGCCGCCACCATCAATCCGATTACCTCCATGCACTGAGCCCACTGACGGCCGAGGATTAGACTGAAGGGCTCGACATGTATCCAGAATTTTTTTACTTTCTGACCTCTGTCAGAAAAATCTTCATTGAAATAGAGTCGATTAGAGTTCCCAGAAAGGGAACCCTTGTCTGAGGAACTAAAACTTTTCCCGATTTACCTTCCACCCGTGAGTTCTCAGGAAGGATAGCACAATGTCGCTATGGGACCTTGCTAGTTGCTAGGATGACGCCTGGATTAGAATATTGTCCAGATAAGGCGCCACCGCAATGCCCCGCGGTCTTAGAACCGCCATTAGAGACCCCAGAACCTTTGTGAAAATTCTGGGCGCCGTGGCCAGACCGAAAGGGAGAGCTACAAACTGAAAATGTTTGTCCAGAAAGGCAAACCTCAGGAACTTGTGATGATCTCTGTGGATAGGAACACGAAGATATGCATCCTTTAGATCCACTGTTGTCATAAAATTGACCCTCCTGGATCAATGGAAGAATGGTACTAATAGTTTCCATCTTGAAAGATGGAACTCTGAGAAACTTGTTTAGACTCTTGAGGTCTAAGATAGGTCTGAAAGTTATGAATTATCCCAGGTGGGGATAAAAAAAGCGCGCTGAAAAAAAGTGTAAAACATAAAACAATTCTTTAGCAAACAAAGTCAATGTGGAAACTCTACCGTAAAACCGGTTAGTGATTGTGTCCTTGACGGGAAAGGGATTCCTATAAGTTAGTTTCAATATTTTTCTCCCCTTTTTTTAAAAAAAACGATGGTGGATGTGTTTCTTCTGAGATGAAATGGTGGCGTGAATGCAGGCAGCTCCTCTTGGTCCCAGAGAGTGGGGAATGTACTAGTGCAGGAAGGAAAAGAGAGAGGGCGCCACAATAGCGTAATATTGTCTGGTATTGTGAGCAAACATATATAGATAAATGGTGTGCTTACCAGAACAAGAGGCACTGTGCTGTGACCAGTGCGTGATAGCTTGCTAGCACTTAACAGTGGCTAGTACACTGGATGGATAGCGTTCCTTTGAGTCTTTGCTGATACCCCCTAGGCAACCTTTTTCTTAGTGCTGGTAATTTCAACTGGAATATGGAATTTGGTGTATTGTTGTATGGTATTGGAATACCACAAGGCTTAGACAACTTCTTGTAATAAAAAGCTTTAATATGACTCGTTTCTCAACCCCAACTGGGTCGTTTCCTCAGATAATTTTATCTGAGGAAACGACCCAGTTGGGGTTGAGAAACGCGTCATATTAAAGCTTTTTTTGCCTAGGGGGTATCAGCAAAGACTCCAAGGAACGCTATCCATCCAGTGTACTAGCCACTGTTAAGTGCTAGCAAGCTATCACGCACTGGTCACAGCACAGTGCCTCTTGTTCTGGTAAGCACACCATTTATCTATATATGTTTGCTCACAATACCAGACAATATTACGCTATTGTGGCGCCCTCTCTCTTTTCCTTCCAGGTCTGAAAGTTACCTCTTTTTTGGGAACTACAAACAGATTTGAATAAAACCCCTGTCCCTGTATTGGAATGGGACAGATTACTCCAATGGAGGAGATGTCTCTTACACAACGTAAGAACGCCTCTCTTTATCTGGTCTGCAGATAATCGTGAAAGAAGAAACCTTGCTCTGGGGGAAAAATTTCTGAACTCCAATTTGTATCCCTGAGACACTATTTCTATTGCCCAGGGTTCCTGAACGTCTCGTATCCAAGCCTGGATGAAAAAGGAAAGTCTGCCCCCTACTAGATCCGGTCCCGGATCGGGGGCCAGCCCTTCATGCCGATTTGGGAGCAGCAGCAGGCTTCTTGGATTGTTTACCCTTTTTCCAAGACTGGTTGGGTCTCCAGGTAGACTTGGTTTGTGAATAGTTCCCTTCCTGTTTAGAGGAAGGGGGGGGGAGACGGACTCCCTTGAAATTTCGAAAGGAACGAAAATTACTCTGTTTGGATTTTTTATCCTGAGGGAGGAGATGACCCTTGCCTCCCATGATGTCAGAAATAATTTTCTTCATGTCAGGTCCGAACGGGGTTTTCCCCTTGTAAGAAATAGCCAAAAGCTTAGACTTGGATGACACATCTGCAGACCAAGACTTCAACCATAAGGCTCTGCGTGCTAAGATGGAAAAAACGAACTCTTAGCCGACAATTTAGTAATCTGCAGAGAAGCATCCGTAATAAACGAATTAGCTAATTTAAGAGCTTTAATCCGATCCTGTATCTCTTCCAAAAAAGTCCGTCTTAAGAGACTCTTACAGAACATCAAACCAATAAGCAGCCGCACTGGTAACCATAACAATGCAAGCCTCCGGTTGTAATAGCAACCCCTGGTGAACATAGATCTTCTTAAGGAGACCTTCCAACTTCTTATCCATAGGGTCTTTAAAAGCACAACTATCCTCAATAGGAATAGTAGATCATTTAGCCAAAGTAGAAATAGCACTCTCCACATTAGGGACCGTCTGCCAAGAGTCTCTAATAGTGTCAGCTATAGGGTACATCTTCTTAAAAACGGGAGAAGGAGAGAAGGGAATACCTGGTCTCTCCCATTCCTTGGCAATAATCTCCGAAGTTCTCTTGGGAACTGGAAAAACATCAGAATAAGAAGGGACTTCTAGGTATCTGTCCAGCTTACTCAATTTCTCTGGAGGAACCACTATTGAATCAGTCGCCCAGAGTCACCAAAACCTCCCTCAATAATAAAAACGGAGGTGTTCAAGTTTGAACCTGAAAGAAACCACTTCTGAATCCGTCAGTCGTAAGGCACTTCCTGAATCAGAAAGCTCACCTTCGGATAGGACCTCCATACCCTCCAATTCAGAGCCCTGGGAGGGTAAATCTGAGATCGCCATCAAGGTATCAGAAGCTGCATTGACCACGTGGTTTTCCTTCCTTTTGCACTTGCCTTGAAATATGGGAAAGGCAAATAACGAATTGGAAAGTGTAGATGACATTACTGCAGTTATGTCCTTTAACGTGACCGCAGTAGAAACTAAAGAAGCACTTGGCACCGCTTGAACGGGCGTTAAAGGCTGTGACGCTTGGGGAGATCTGTGGACTCATCGTGTCTTTAAAAAGAAAGATCCCTAAGATCTTGTAAAGATTCGAAGGGCCACAGCAAGGCCAAAGGGAAGGGAAACAAACTGGAAAGTCAGTCCAGAAAGGCAAAACCGCAGAAATAGGAAAAGTTCCCAGAATATGGGAACAAGAAATAAGTATCCTTCAGGTCCATAATAGACATGAACCGACCCTCCTGAACCAAAGGAATAATGGAACAAATAGTCTCCTATGAAGGACGGAACCTTGAGTGAATTTGTTGACACTTGAGGTTCAATATGGGTCGGAAAATTTCCTCTATCTGGGGAACCACAAAAGCAATTGAATTAAAATCCCTGAACCTGTTCAGATACAGGAACAAAACACTCCTAGAGAAAAATAGGTCCTTTTTGTAGAGAAAGGAGGACTCTCTTCCCCTGGAATGCAGGAAAAAAAACCTGACAGGCTAAATCTGCCCCTGGGGAGACAGGACTTGAACCCTATCATGAATCCCTGGGAAAACGACTTCCACAGCCCAAGGATCTGGGACATTGTGTATTCAATACTTCCGAAAGAAGAAAAACCTGCTCTTTACTGTAACCAAGACTGTATAGGAGGGCGGCTCCTATATGATGACTATAGTCATAGGAAGGATTAGGGTAGAGTTCCCCCATACCAAGGATGACTGCACCTCCATGATATCCTAGATCGATCCATTGAAGTTACAAAGGGAACGAACATTACTAGAGACCCTGAAGTCAGAAAAGTCTAGAAGACCACCTCAGTTAAAAAAAAAAAAATTAAAAAATAAAAGGTTCCTCTCCACGTAAATCTTTAGAAAAAGCAAAAAAAGATTTATTCGATCTGAAGAGAAACCAGAGCATGGGGGGGGTAAAGCATATAGGTCACAGACATAGCAATTATGATTGTATTCCTATACATAAAATCTAGAAATATCTACATCTGATACATATAAGCCCCTATAGATGAAATAGGATAGCATACATGCCACGGATATTAGTACAGATCCCCTCATAAGAGAACTCAAAATATGGAGCTCCAACATAAAGGAGAGGAGCCCCTGTACAAGGTAGATAACAGAAACATGTTATATTACATCTGATACATAAAAAATAAAGACGCCACAGCGATCCCCCATAATGTAGTGCCTACTAGAGCAGTAGAAAAAAATCCATTACCGTGGCTCAGAGAAGGTTTACACACACACACATACTGCATCAGTTTCAAGTGATTTAGCATATGAGTATTATGTCCCTTTAAGTAAAAATAGTTTGCATAAAAAATGGTTTAAAAATTGTTGGGAAGTATTTTAAAATTAATTTTCAAAAATAAGAAAAAAATACTTAAAAATAGCCATGGTGTCTGGACACTGCTCCCCTCTTATCAGTGTTTAGACAGACGTTCTATTTCACCCGAGTTAACAGCTTCTAGGCAGCTCCAGCAGATAATCTCTATTTCACCAAAACAATGGATATAGCTACAGCCATAAAAGGAATTATGTGGTGGAGCTGTACAATTCAGAAACTTAATGGCGAGGCACTGCAGGTTAAGTAATTAATGTACATATTATATTTTGTCTCTCTCAACTTGTTTATGTCCCTTTAATGATATTTTTCATTAAGTTTTGAATTTCTATAGGACAGGTAATTAATCACCACTAGATGACAGTAGAAGACTCAATACTAGAGGAAATCTGTCAAAGAAAATGTAACCCATTCCATACATGAATACAAACATTTATTCACCGCATATGTGAAATAAACATAAAGAGGAAACCTCTGACTGTATGACCGCTATTAAAGTGAAGGTATTGGTGAATGAAAGCCGTTTTTTAAAAATACTATTAAAAACAGGGGCACTTTCATTCATCAAAGTTTACAAAGCAGCCGTTTTGTTAAAAAAAAAAACTTACCTTTTTTTCTTTTCACAGCCAGAGCAGCTTCCCCCTCTGGAAATCCTCTCTTCACACGTCAGCAATGACTAATCCGGCTTCCTCCAATCACAGCTTTCCCCCAGGGTGGTCATTGCCTGAAGCCATGCTGTGATTGGAGGAAGCCGGATTAGTCATTGCTGACGTGTGAAGAGAGGATTTCCAGAGGGGGAAGCTGCTCTGGCTGTGAAAAGAAAAAAAATAAGGTAATTTTTTTTTAACAAAACGGCTGCTTTGTAAACTTTGATGAATGAAAGTGCCCCTGTTTTTAATAGTATTTTTAAAAAACTGCTTTCATTCATCAAAGTTTACCTTCACTCTAATACACATCTATCATGGATTACGCTGACCTTAGAGACCGCGAACATAATAGTCAGAAAAAAACGGCACATAACATTACAGAACCCAGAAGATGACAATTAAACAAAGGCTTCGGAGATCACAAAACCTCTCAGATTCAGTGCAACAGCACGCCATGGCGGGAATATGAAATTTTAAGTGCGCATCAAATAAATATGGCGTCCCTAAATCAAACTGAAAATCTGCATGGGAGCCTAACGTGCACATAATGGGCTCAAAACAATAGGCGTGCAGTGCGATCGCCAAAGAAGCCGACTATCTCCAGTACCGGAGAAACATTCCCAAACCAGAACCAAGAGTCACACGCTGAAGTTGCTGGTATGCACATGCCTCCTTTCAGAGCCGCAATACGGCCATCAACACCAGGACCCTCTAAGCACCTAAGGGAGACTTGCAAATGTGGCCATGTGCACTTATGTCCCTCTAAATCGAGCGCCATTGAAAAACAAGTGCTGAGGTAGTGAACCGCAAATGTGGACATCCAGTCAAGTATTCACTGCCAGTACAAAATGTTCCCTTTCACAAGCGCTGTACTATACAAGCTGCAAAAAAAAAAGAAAAAAAAAAAAAAAAAAAAGATAACTGCGTTAAACAAAATAAGTGACTAGGACTTGCCTGAGAGAGGGATCTCCCTCTACCATTGACAAAACTCCTCAACGGTTCACCAATAAAGGAGCTATGCCTCTAAGAACCGTAACGTCAGCTAAATAACGGTCAGAGAAAACTATAAACCTCAAATATTTTACAGATACCCTTCACAAAAGGATTTACTCTAGGTCAGCCAAGATTCAAGTTTAACAGGAACCGGAATCATAGATACCCTTCCCAAAGGGATTTACTCTAGCTAAAATTAATAGGGGCCAATTTTAAAAACCCCATAGTGCCTACCCCTACTGAGGGGTTAAATCAGAGAGGTAAAAGTGCCCCACCATTAGTGAGAAGTCACCCCTCACTTAGATCACAAGCCATAGGGGGAATAAGGGATCCAGGGACTTACCAGTCTTGCAGCTTTCTAAGTAGCCCCAGGCTTGGCAGTAAAAACATCATCCTGACAGAGACCGTATTCAATTTTAGGGCAGACACTACATCTCCGGTGTAACAGAAACAGTTCTGATAGTAACCTGGAGAGAAAGGAAAAGAAAGAGTAACCAACTCTGGTGTTCCATAGGAGGGGTAGCATGAATGTTAGAAGACGGCGAGGTTGTCTTTGCTTTATTTCTAAACTGCTAAAAGCCACCATTACTCTTACTAAAGAGATTGACATGGACACAGCTTGACCCCAATCCTTACTTGCAGGAAAAAAGTACCCAGTAAAGCATTAAAATATCTTCAGACACCAACTTCGCCATCCTCCCGTGATCAAGGCAAAGAGAATGACTGGAGGTTATAGGTATGGGAAGTGATACTTAACAGCTCTGCTGCGGTGCTCTTTGCCGCCTCCTACTGGCGAGGAGTGAATATCCCACTAGTAATTAGAATTATTTCGTAGACACTCCATGCCATAGGAAAGAAATATGAGCGGTATCACACTTTCCATAGCGCTGCCATTACGAGTTACTGAATAACCTTGTTGTGCTGTGCTCCATACCGCACAAAAGCCAAGGGCTGAGTTTACGTGCTTGTGCACGCTATCCCCCATAGACATCAATGGGGAGAAAGGTTTTATTTTTCTAACACTATCACCTGCGATCGCGGAATGGAGATCTCTGTAACGCAACCCCAGTGAGGTCTATAGGGAAAAGAAAGTTAAGTTTAAACCTAACAAACCCCTAGTCTAAATACCCCTAATCCACCACCCCCGACACTAAATAAAATGATTAAACCCGAAACCGCCGCCCCCCCACATCGCCAACACTATAAAAGTATTAACCCCTAAACCTCCAGCCCCCCACATGGCCACTAATAAACTAAACCTATTAACCCCTTAACCGCCAGCCCCCCACACCACAAAACACTTAAACTATTAAACTATTAACTCCTAAACCTACCCCCCCCCCCCCCCCAACTTTAAATTAAAAGTTACAATATATCTTAAAATAAATTTAAAAAAACTTGCTTGTGAAATAAAAAAAAACAAAAATGTATGCTTACCTAATAAATTTACTTCTTACCGGATATGGTGAGTCCACGGCTTGAGTAATTACTGTTGGGATTATCATTCCTGGCCAGCAGGAGGAGTCAAAGTGCACCACAGTTAAACTGCTAAGTATCACTTCCTTTACCCACGAGCCCCAGTCATTCGACCGAAGGGAAATGGAGAAAAAGGAGTAACAAAGGTGTAGAGATGCCTGAGGTTATAGTAAAAATAACAACTGTCTTAAAATAAAGGGTGGGGCCGTGGACTCACCATATCCGGAAAGAAATTTATCAGTTAAGCATAAATTTTGTTTTTCTTTCCTAAGATATGGTGAGTCCACGGGTTGAGTAATTACTGTTGGGAACCAATACCCAAGCAAGAGGACACGGATAAATAGGGAGGGACAAGACAGGCAGACCTAAACAGAAGGCACCACCACTTGAAGAACCTTTCTCCAAAAGAAGCCTCAGCCGAGGCAAAATTATCAAATTTGGAAAAAGTATGTAGAGAAGACCAAGTTGCAGCCTTGCAAATTTGTTCCACAGAAGCTTCATGTTTGAAAGAACAAGAGGAAACAGCTCTTGTGGAATGAGCCGTAATTCTCTCAAGAGGCTGCTGTCCAGCAGTCTCATAAGCCAAACGAATTATATTTTTTAACCAAAAAGAAAGTAGTAGCAGTAGCTTTCTGACATTTACGTTTCCCAGAGAAACAGACAAAGAGGGCAGAGGACTGGCGAAAACCCGTAGTCGCCTGTAAGTAGAATTGAAGAACACATACAACATCCAAATTGTGTAACAAACGTTCTTTGGAAGAAACAGAATTTATGCTTACCTGATAAATTACTTTCTCCAACGGTGTGTCCGGTCCACGGCGTCATCCATAACTTGTGGGAATATTCTCTTCCCCAACAGGAAATGGCAAAGAGCACAGCAAAAGCTGTCCATATAGTCCCTCCTAGGCTCCGCCCACCCCAGTCATTCGACCGACGGACAGGAGAAAAAAAACAGGAGAAACTATAGGGTGCCGTGGTGACTGTAGTTAAAGAAAGCAATTCATCAAACCTGATTAAAAAACCAGGGCGGGCCGTGGACCGGACACACCGTTGGAGAAAGTAATTTATCAAGTAAGCATAAATTCTGTTTTCTCCAACATTGGTGTGTCCGGTCCACGGCGTCATCCATAACTTGTGGGAACCAATACCAAAGCTTTAGGACACGGATGAAGGGAGGGAGCCAATCAGGTTGCCTAAACGGAAGGCACCACGGCTTGCAAAACCTTTCTCCCAAAAATAGCCTCCGAAGCAGCAAAAGTATAAAATTTGTAGAATTTGGCAAAAGTGTGCAGGGAAGACCAAGTCGCTGCCTTACATATCTGATCAACAGAAGCCTCGTTCTTGAAGGCCCATGTGGAAGCCACAGCCCTAGTAGAGTGAGCCATGATGCGTTCAGGAGGCTGCCGTCCGGCAGTCTCGTAAGCCAATCGGATGATGCTTTTCAGCCAAAAGGAAAGAGAGGTAGCAGTAGCTTTTTGACCTCTCCTCTTGCCAGAATAAACGACAAACAGAGAAGACGTTTGTCTGAAATCCTTTGTTGCTTCTAAATAGAACTTTAAAGCACGAACTACATCTAAATTGTGTAACAAACGTTCCTTCTTTGAAACTGGATTCGGACACGAAGAAGGTACAACTATTTCCTGGTTAATATTCTTGTTGGAAACAACCTTTGGAAGGAAACCAGGTTTAGTACGCAAGACAACCTTATCTGAATGGAACACCAGATAGGGCGGATTACACTGCAAAGCAGATAACTCAGAAACTCTTCTAGCAGAAGAAATAGCAACCAAAAACAGAACTTTCCAAGATAACATCTTGATATCTATGGAATGTAGAGGTTCAAACGGAACCCCTTGAAGAACTGAAAGAACTAAATTCAGACTCCAGGGAGGAGTCAAAGGTCTGTAAACAGGCTTGATCCTGAACAAAAGCTTGAACATCAGGCACAGCTGCCAGTCGTTTGTGTAACAAGACAGATAAAGCAGAAATCTGTCCCTTTAGAGAACTCGCTGATAATCCCTTATCCAAACCTTCTTGGAGAAAGGAAAGGATCCTAGGAATTTTGATCTTACTCCATGAGAATCCCTTGGATTCACACCAACAGATATATCTTTTCCATATTTTATGGTAAATCTTCCTAGTTACAGGTTTTCTGGCTTGTATCAGAGTATCTATTACAGAATCCGAAAACCCACGCTTAGATAAAATAAAGCGTTCAATTTCCAAGCCGTTAGCTGAAGGGAAACTAGATTTGGATGTTCGAATGGACCTTGTACTAGAAGATCCTGTCTCAAAAGGTAGCTTCCATGGTGGAGCCGATGACATATTCACCAGGTCTGCATACCAAGCCCTGCGTGGCCACGCAGGAGCTATCAAGATCACCAGGGCCCTCTCCTGCTTGATCCTGGCTACCAGCCTGGGAATGAGAGGAAATGGTGGAAACACATAAGCTAGGTTGAAGATCCAAGGCGCTACTAATGCATCCACTAGAGTCGCCTTGGGATCCCTGGATCTGGACCCGTAGCAAGGAACCTTGAAGTTCTGACGTGACGCCATCAGATCCATGTCTGGAATGCCCCATAGTTGAGTCAACTGGGCAAAGATATCCGGGTGGAGTTCCCACTCCCCGGATGGAATGTCTGACGACTCAGATAATCCGCCTCCCAGTTTTCCACTCCTGGGATGTGGATCGCAGATAGGTGGCAGGAGTGATCCTCTGCCCATTTTATATTTTGGTCACTTCTCTCATCGCCAGGGAACTCCTTGTTCCCCCCTGATGGTTGATGTAAGCAACAGTCGTCATGTTGTCTGATTGGAATCTTATGAATCTGGCCTTTGCTAGTTGAGGCCAAGCCTTGAGAGTATTGAATATCGCTCTCAGTTCCAGAATGTTTATCGGGAGAAGAGACTCTTCCCGAGACCATAACCCCTGAGCTTTCAGGGAGTCCCAGACCGTGCCCCAGCCCACTAGACTGGCGTCGGTCGTGACGATGACCCACTCTGGTCTGCGGAAACTCATTCCCTGGGACAGGTGGTCCTGGGTTAGCCACCAACGGAGTGAGTCTCTGGTCTTCTGATCTACTTGAATCACTGGAGACAAGTCTGTATAGTCCCCATTCCACTGTTTCAGCATGCACAGTTGTAATGGTCTTAGATGAATTTGCGCAAAAGGAACTATGTCCATTGCTGCCACCATCAACCCTACTACTTCCATGCACTGAGCTATGGAAGGACGTGGAACAGAATGAAGAACTTGACAAGCGTTTAGAAGTTTTGACTTTCTGACATCTGTCAGGAAAATCTTCATTTCTAAAGAATCTATTATTGTCCCCAAGAAAGGAACTCTTGTCGACGGAGACAGGGAACTTTTGTCTATGTTCACTTTCCATCCGTGAGATCTGAGAAAGGCCAGAACGATGTCTGTGTGAGCCTTTGCCTTTGAAAGAGACGACGCTTGTATCAGAATGTCATCCAAGTACGGTGCCACTGCAATGCCCCTTGGTCTTAGAACCGCTAGAAGGGACCCGAGTACCTTTGTGAAAATCCTTGGAGCAGTGGCTAGCCCGAATGGGAATGCCACAAACTGGTAATGTTTGTCCAGAAAGGCGAACCTTAGGAACTGATGATGATCTTTGTGGATAGGAATATGTAGATACGCATCCTTTAGATCCACGGTAGTCATAAATTGACCCTCCTGGATTGTAGGTAAAATCGTTCGAATGGTTTCCATTTTGAACGATGGCACTCTGAGAAATTTGTTTAGGATCTTTAAATCCAGAATTGGTCTGAAAGTTCCCTCTTTTTTGGGAACTACAAACAGATTTGAGTAAAACCCCATTCCTTGTTCCACGGTTGGAACTGGGTGTATCACTCCCATTTTTAACAGGTCTTCTACACAATGTAAGAATGCCTGTCTCTTTATTTGGTTTGAAGATAAGTGAGACATGTGGAACTTTCCCCTTGGGAGTAGTTCCTTGAATTCCAGAAGATAACCCTGAGAAACTATTTCTAGTGCCCAGGGATCCTGAACATCTCTTGCCCAAGCCTGAGCGAAGAGAGAGAGTCTGCCCCCTACTAGATCCGGTCCCGGATCGGGGGCTACTCCTTCATGCTGTTTTGTTAGCAGCAGCAGGCTTCTTGGCCTGCTTACCCTTGCATCGGTTTCCAAGCTGGTCTGGTTTGCGAAGCATTACCCTCTTGTCTAGAGGCTGCAGAGTTGGAGGCCGGTCCGTTCCTGAAATTGCGAAAGGAACAAAAATTAGACTTATTCTTGGCTTTGAAAGGCCTATTTTGTGGGAGGGCGTGGCCCTTACCCCCAGTGATGTCTGAGATAATCTCTTTCAATTCTGGCCCAAAAAAATTTTACCCTTGAAGGGGATATTAAGCAATTTTGTCTTGGAAGATACATCCGCTGAAAACAATTGAAAACCCAGAATTTTTTGCCGCTATAATCTAGCTAACTGCAAAGCGGCATCTAAAATAAAGGAATTAGCTAACTTAAGTGCGTGAACTCTGTCCATAACCTCCTCATACGGAGTCTCTCTACTGAGCGACTTTTCTAGTTCCTCGAACCAGAACCACGCTGCTGTAGTGACAGGAATAATGCACAAAATAGGTTGCAGGAGGTAACCTTGCTGTACAAAAATCTTTTTAAGCAAACCCTCCAATTTTTTATCCATAGGATCTTTGAAAGCACAATTATCCTCAATAGGAATAGTAGTGCGCTTGGCTAGTGTAGAAACTGCCCCCTCGACCTTAGGAACTGTCTGCCATAAGTCCTTTCTGGAGTCGACCATAAGAAATAATTTCTTAAATATAGGAGGGGGAACAAAAGGTATGCCGGGCTTCTCCCACTCCTTATTCACTATGTCCGCCACCCGCTTGGGTATAGGAAAAGCGTCGGGGTGCACCGGAACCTCTAGGAACTTGTCAATCTTGCACAATTTTTCTGGAATGACCAGGTTGTCACAATCATACAGAGTAGATAACACCTCCTTAAGCAGTGCACGGAGATGTTCTAATTTAAATTTAAATGTCACAACATCAGGTTCTGCCTGTTGAGAAATTGTACCTGAATCTGAAATTTCCCCATCTGACAAAACCTCCCTCATGGCCCCTTCAGATTGGTGTGAGGGTATGACAGAGCAATTATCAGCGCCCTCCTGCTCTACAGTGTTTAAAACAGAGCAATCGCGCTTTCTCTGAAATGCAAGCATTTCGGATAAAATATTTGCTATGGAGTTATCCATTACTGCCGTCAATTGTTGCATAGTAACAAGCATTGGCGCGCTAGAAGTATTAGGGGGCAAAACTGGTGTAGACACAGAAGGAGATGATGTAGAACTATGTCTACTCCCTTCATCTGATGAATCATCTTGGGCAACTTTACTATCTGTGGCAGTACTGTCCTTACTTTGTTTGGACGCTATGGCACAATTATCACACAATTTTGAAGGGGGAGACACATTGGCTTCCATACATACAGAACATAGCTTATCTGAAGGTACAGACATGTTAAACAGGCTTAAACTTGTCAAAGTACAAAAACCGTTTTAAAACAAAACCGTTACTGTCTCTTTAAATTTTAAACAGGGCACACTTTATTACTGAATATGTGAAAAACTATGAAGGAATTGTTCAAATTTAACCAAATTTTCACCACAGTGTCTTAAAGCATTCAAAGCATTGCACCCCAAATTTCAGACCTTTAACCCTGAAAATGAAGAAACCGGAGCCGGTTACAGTTTTAACCCCTCTACAGTCCCAGCTACAGCCTTTGCTGCGACTCTACCAAACGCAGGGGGGAATACGATACCAAATGAAGCCTTCTAGGAACCTTTTCAACTACTTTCAGACCCACACACATGCAGCTGCATGTCCTGCTCTCAAAAGTAACTGCGCAGTAATGGCGCGAAAATGAGGCTCAGCCTACTACAAGGCCCTTCCTGACTGGAAAGGTGTCTAAACCAGTGCCTGACGTTAAAAAATGTTACCCAAAGTTTATAAGTGTGAATTTCAACATCAAACTGTATAAAATGCCCAAATAAAGCAATCGATCTTGCCCATAAAAGTGTCTACCAGTTTTATAGCCCATATTAAGCCCTTTATTCTGTTTGAGACTAAGAAAATGGCTTACCGGTCCCCCTGAGGGGAAATGACAGCCTTCCAGCATTACACAGTCTTGTTAGAAAACAGAATTTATGTTTACCTGATAAATTACTTTCTCCAACGGTGTGTCCGGTCCACGGCGTCATCCTTACTTGTGGGATATTCTCTTCCCCAACAGGAAATGGCAAAGAGCCCAGCAACGCTGGTCACATGATCCCTCCTAAGCTCCGCCTTCCCCAGTCATTCGACCGACGTAAAGGAGGAATATTTGCATAGGAGAAACCATATGATACCGTGGTGACTGTAGTTAAAGAAAATAAATTATCAGACCTGATTAAAAAACCAGGGCGGGCCGTGGACCGGACACACCGTTGGAGAAAGTAATTTATCAGGTAAACATAAATTCTGTTTTCTCCAACATAGGTGTGTCCTGTTCACGGCGTCATCCTTACTTGTGGGAACCAATACCAAAGCTTTAGGACACGGATGAAGGGAGGGAGCAAATCAGGTCACCTAGATGGAAGGCACCACGGCTTGCAAAACCTTTCTCCCAAAAATAGCCTCAGAAGAAGCAAAAGTATCAAACTTGTAAAATTTAGTAAAAGTGTGCAGTGAAGACCAAGTCGCTGCCTTACATATCTGATCAACAGAAGCCTCGTTCTTGAAGGCCCATGTGGAAGCCACAGCCCTAGTGGAATGAGCTGTGATTCTTTCAGGAGGCTGCCGTCCGGCAGTCTCATAAGCCAATCTGATGATGCTTTTAATCCAAAAAGAGAGAGAGGTAGAAGTTGCTTTTTGACCTCTCCTTTTACCAGAATAAACAACAAACAAGGAAGATGTTTGTCTAAAATCCTTTGTAGCATCTAAATAGAATTTTAGAGCACGAACAACATCCAAATTGTGCAACAAACGTTCCTTCTTTGAAACTGGATTCGGACACAAAGAAGGCACGACTATCTCCTGGTTAATGTTTTTGTTAGAAACAACTTTCGGAAGAAAACCAGGTTTAGTACGTAAAACCACCTTATCTGCATGGAACACCAGATAAGGAGGAGAACACTGCAGAGCAGATAATTCTGAAACTCTTCTAGCAGAAGAAATTGCAACCAAAAACAAAACTTTCCAAGATAATAACTTAATATCAACGGAATGTAAGGGTTCAAACGGAACCCCCTGAAGAACTGAAAGAACTAAATTGAGACTCCAAGGAGGAGTCAAAGGTTTGTAAACAGGCTTGATTCTAACCAGAGCCTGAACAAAGGCTTGAACATCTGGCACAGCTGCCAGTTTTTTGTGAAGTAACACAGACAAGGCAGAAATCTGTCCCTTCAAGGAACTAGCAGATAATCCTTTCTCCAAACCTTCTTGAAGAAAGGATAGAATCTTAGGAATTTTTACCTTGTCCCAAGGGAATCCTTTAGATTCACACCAACAGATATATTTTTTCCATATTTTGTGGTAAATTTTTCTAGTTACAGGCTTTCTGGCCTGAACAAGAGTATCAATGACAGAATCTGAGAACCCTCGCTTTGATAAGATCAAGCGTTCAATCTCCAAGCAGTCAGTTGGAGTGAGACCAGATTCGGATGTTCGAACGGACCTTGAACAAGAAGGTCTCGTCTCAAAGGTAGCTTCCATGGTGGAGCCGATGACATATTCACCAGGTCTGCATACCAAGTCCTGCGTGGCCACGCAGGAGCTATCAAGATCACCGATGCTCTCTCCTGATTGATCCTGGCTACCAGCCTGGGGATGAGAGGAAACGGCGGGAATACATAAGCTAGTTTGAAGGTCCAAGGTGCTACTAGTGCATCTACTAGAGTCGCCTTGGGATCCCTGGATCTGGACCCGTAGCAAGGAACCTTGAAGTTCTGACGAGAGGCCATCAGATCCATGTCTGGAATGCCCCACAATTGAGTAATTTGGGCAAAGATTTCCGGATGGAGTTCCCACTCCCCCGGATGAAATGTCTGACGACTCAGAAAATCCGCTTCCCAATTTTCCACTCCTGGGATGTGGATTGCAGACAAGTGGCAGGAGTCTCCGCCCATTGAATGATTTTGGTCACTTCTTCCATCGCCAGGGAACTCCTTGTTCCCCCCTGATGGTTGATGTACGCAACAGTCGTCATGTTGTCTGATTGAAACCGTATGAACTTGGCCTTTGCTAGCTGAGGCCAAGCCTTGAGAGCATTGAGTATCGCTCTCAGTTCCAGAATATTTATCGGTAGAAGAGATTCTTCCCGAGACCAAAGACCCTGAGCTTTCAGGGGTCCCCAGACCGCGCCCCAGCCCACCAGACTGGCGTCGGTCGTGACAATGACCCACTCTGGTCTGCGGAAGCTCATCCCCTGTGACAGGTTGTCCAGGGACAGCCACCAACGGAGTGAATCTCTGGTCCTCTGATTTACTTGTATCGTCGGAGACAAGTCTGTATAGTCCCCATTCCACTGACTGAGCATGCACAGTTGTAATGGTCTTAGATGAATGCGCGCAAAAGGAACTATGTCCATTGCCGCTACCATCAAACCTATTACTTCCATGCACTGCGCTATGGAAGGAAGAGGAACAGAATGAAGTATTTGACAAGAGTTCAGAAGTTTTGATTTTCTGGCCTCTGTCAGAAAAATCCTCATTTCTAAGGAGTCTATTATTGTTCCCAAGAAGGGAACCCTTGTTGACGGAGATAGAGAACTTTTTTCTACGTTCACTTTCCACCCGTGAGATCTGAGAAAGGCCAGGACAATATCCGTGTGAGCCTTTGCTTGAGGAAGGGACGACGCTTGAATCAGAATGTCGTCCAAGTAAGGTACTACTGCAATGCCCCTTGGTCTTAGCACCGCTAGAAGGGACCCTAGTACCTTTGTGAAAATCCTTGGAGCAGTGGCTAATCCGAACGGAAGTGCCACAAACTGGTAATGCTTGTCCCGGAATGCGAACCTTAGGAACCGATGATGTTCCTTGTGGATAGGAATATGTAGATACGCATCCTTTAAATCCACCGTGGTCATGAATTGACCTTCCTGGATGGAAGGAAGAATTGTTCGAATGGTTTCCATTTTGAACGATGGAACCTTGAGAAACTTGTTTAGGATCTTGAGATCTAAGATTGGTCTGAATGTTCCCTCTTTTTTTGGGAACTACGAACAGATTGGAGTAGAACCCCATCCCTTGTTCTCCTAATGGAACAGGATGAATCACTCCCATTTTTAACAGGTCTTCTACACAATGTAAGAATGCCTGTTTTTTTATGTGGTCTGAAGACAATTGAGACCTGTGGAACCTCCCCCTTGGGGGAAGCCCCTTGAATTCCAGAAGATAACCTTGGGAGACTATTTCTAGTGCCCAAGGATCCAGAACATCTCTTGCCCAAGCCTGAGCGAAGAGAGAGAGTCTGCCCCCCACCAGATCCGGTCCCGGATCGGGGGCCAACATCTCATGCTGTCTTGGTAGCAGTGGCAGGTTTCTTGGCCTGCTTTCCTTTGTTCCAGCCTTGCATTGGTCTCCAGGCTGGCTTGGCTTGAGAAGTATTACCCTCTTGCTTAGAGGACGTAGCACTTGGGGCTGGTCCGTTTCTGCGAAAGGGACGAAAATTAGGTTTATTTTTGGCCTTGAAAGACCTATCCTGAGGAAGGGCGTGGCCCTTGCCCCCAGTGATATCAGAGATAATCTCTTTCAAGTCAGGGCCAAACAGCGTTTTCCCCTTGAAAGGAATGTTAAGCAATTTGTTCTTGGAAGACGCATCCGCTGACCAAGATTTTAACCAAAGCGCTCTGCGCGCCACAATAGCAAAACCAGAATTTTTCGCCGCTAACCTAGCCAATTGCAAAGTGGCGTCTAGGGTGAAAGAATTAGCCAATTTGAGAGCACGAATTCTGTCCATAATCTCCTCATAAGAAGAAGAATTATTATTGATCGCCTTTTCTAGCTCATCGAACCAGAAACACGCGGCTGTAGTGACAGTAACAATGCATGAAATTGGTTGTAGAAGGTAACCTTGCTGAACAAACATCCTTTTAAGCAAACCTTCTAATTTTTTATCCATAGGATCTTTGAAAGCACAACTATCTTCTATGGGTATAGTGGTGCGTTTGTTTAGAGTAGAAACCGCCCCCTCGACCTTGGGGACTGTCTGCCATAAGTCCTTTCTGGGGTCGACCATAGGAAACAATTTTTTAAATATGGGGGGAGGGACGAAAGGTATACCGGGCCTTTCCCATTCTTTATTTACAATGTCCGCCACCCGCTTGGGTATAGGAAAAGCTTCGGGGGGCCCCGGGACCTCTAGGAACTTGTCCATTTTACATAGTTTCTCTGGAATGACCAAATTCTCACAATCATCCAGAGTGGATAACACCTCCTTAAGCAGAGCGCGGAGATGTTCCAATTTAAATTTAAATGTAATCACATCAGGTTCAGCTTGTTGAGAAATTTTCCCTGAATCTGAAGTTTCTCCCTCAGACAAAACCTCCCTGGCCCCCTCAGACTGGTGTAGGGGCCCTTCAGAACCAATATCATCAGCGTCCTCATGCTCTTCAGTATTTTCTAAAACAGAGCAGTCGCGCTTTCGCTGATAAGTGGGCATTTTGGCTAAAATGTTTTTGATAGAATTATCCATTACAGCCGTTAATTGTTGCATAGTAAGGAGTATTGGCGCGCTAGATGTACTAGGGGCCTCCTGTGTGGGCAAGACTGGTGTAGACGAAGGAGGGGATGATGCAGTACCATGCTTACTCCCCTCACTTGAGGAATCATCTTGGGCATCATTTTCTCTAAATTTTTTGTCACATAAATCACATCTATTTAAATGAGAAGGAACCTTGGCTTCCCCACATTCAGAACACAGTCTATCTGGTAGTTCAGACATGTTAAACAGGCAAAAACTTGATAACAAAGTACAAAAAAACGTTTTAAAATAAACCGTTACTGTCACTTTAAATTTTAAACTGAACACACTTTATTACTGCAATTGCGAAAAAGTATGAAGGAATTGTTCAAAATTCACCAAAATTTCACCACAGTGTCTTAAAGCCTTAAAAGTTTGGAATTTGGAAATTTGGAAGCTTTAACCCTTAAAATAACGGAACCGGAGCCGTTTTTATATTTAACCCCTTTACAGTCCCTGGTATCTGCTTTGCTGAGACCCAACCAAGCCCAAAGGGGAATACGATACCAAATGACGCCTTCAGAAAGTCTTTTCTATGTATCAGAGCTCCTCACACATGCATCTGCATGTCATGCTTCTCAAAAACAAGTGCGCAATACAGGCGCGAAAATGAGACTCTGCCTATGATTAGGGAAAGCCCCTAGAGAATAAGGTGTCCAATACAGTGCCTGCCGGTTATTTTACATAATTCCCAAGATTAAAATAATTCCTCAAGGCTATGGAGTATAAAATATGTTTATATATAAATCGATTTAGCCCAGAAAATGTCTACAGTCTTAGAAAGCCCTTGTGAAGCCCTTTTTTTCTTTCTGTAATAAAAATGGCTTACCGGATCCCATAGGGAAAATGACAGCTTCCAGCATTACATCGTCTTGTTAGAATGTGTCATACCTCAAGCAGCAAAAGTCTGCTCACTGTTCCCCCAACTGAAGTTAATTCCTCTCAACAGTCCTGTGTGGAAACAGCCATCGATTTTAGTAACGGTTGCTAAAATCATTTTCCTCTTACAAACAGAAATCTTCATCTCTTTTCTGTTTCAGAGTAAATAGTACATACCAGCACTATTTTAAAATAACAAACTCTTGATTGAATAATAAAAACTACAGTTAAACACTAAAAAACTCTAAGCCATCTCCGTGGAGATGTTGCCTGTACAACGGCAAAGAGAATGACTGGGGAAGGCGGAGCTTAGGAGGGATCATGTGACCAGCGTTGCTGGGCTCTTTGCCATTTCCTGTTGGGGAAGAGAATATCCCACAAGTAAGGATGACGCCGTGGACCGGACACACCTATGTTGGAGAAATATGGCTAGTCATACCTTAAGCAGAAAAGTCTGCTAACTGTTTCCCCCAACTGAAGTTATTTAATCTCAACAGTCCTATGTGGAAACAGCAAACTATTTTAGTTACTGCTGCTAAAATCATATTCCTTTCACAAACAGAACTCTTCATCTTTTTCTGTTTCAGAGTAAATAGTACATACCAGCACTATTTTAAAATAAAGTCTTGATAGTAGAATAAAAAACTACAACTAAACACCACATACTCTTCACCATCTCCGTGGAGATGTTGCCTGTGCAACGGCAAAGAGAATGACTGGGGTGGGCGGAGCCTAGGAGGGACTATATAGACAGCTTTTGCTGTGCTCTTTGCCATTTCCTGTTGGGGAAGAGAATATTCCCACAAGTTATGGATGACGCCGTGGACCGGACACACCAATGTTGGAGAAAGAAGGATTAGGACACAGAGAGGAAACATCAATTTCCTGATATTTCTATTAGAAACAACCTTAGGAAGGAAACCTTAGTATGAAGAACTGCCTTATCGGCATGAAAAATAAGGGGAATCACATTGCAGAGCTGAGAGTTCCGAGACTCTTCGAGCAGAAGAGATAGCAACAAGAAAAAAACCTTCCAAGATAACAACTTAATGTCTATGGAATGCAACGGCTCAAACGGAGCCAGCTGTAAAACTAAGAACAAAGGTTAAGGCGCCAAGGAGGAGCAACAGACTTAAAGACAGGCCTGATTTTGACCAAGGCCTCACAAAAAGATTGCACATCTGGCACATCTGTAAAACTGATAAAGCAGAAATCTGACCATTCAGGGTACTGACTGACAATCCCTTCTCCAGGCCTTCCTGAAGAAAAGATAAAATTCTAGGAATTCTAATTCTGCTCCAAGAGTAGACCTTAGATTCACACCAAAAAAGATATTTACGCCATATCTTATGGTAAATCTTTCTAGTAACAGGCTTGCGAGCCTGAATCATGGTCTCAATGAACGACTCAGAAAAACCCCGCTTGGAAAGAATTAAGCATTCAATCTCCAAGCAGTCAGCTTCAGAGAAACGAGATTTGGATGAAGGAACAGACCCTGAATCAGGAGGTCCTTCCTCAGAGGTAATCTCCAAGGTGGGAGAGATGACATCTCCACTAGGTCTGCAAACCTGCGAGGCCATGCAGGGGCTATTAGAATCACAGACAACCTCTCCTGTTTGATACGAGCAATGACTCGTGGAAGGAGAGCAAACGGAGGAAAGAGGTATGCCAACCTGAAAACCCAAGGAACCGCCAGAGCATCTATTGGAATGGCCTGAGGATCTCTTGACCTTGAACCGTACCTTGTCATTCTGACGAGACTCCATCAGATCCAACTCCGGCACCCCCATTTGAGGACTAAGCTGGAAAACACCTCCAGATGGAGTTCACTCCCCAGGATGAAAAGTCTACCTGCTCAGAATACCCGCTTTCCAGTTGCCTAATCCTGGAATGTGGATGGCAGACATCAACTGTGGGTCTCTGCCCACTGAAGAATCCGAGTAACCTCCATGGCTAAGGAACTCCGAGCTCCTTCCTGGTGATTGATGTAAGCCCCAGAGGTTATGTTGGCTGACTGGAACCTGATAAACTGGGCTGAGGACAACTGAGGCCAAGACAATAGAGAATTGTAAATTGCCCTCAACTCAAAGATGTTGATGGAAAGAGCAGACTTCTCCAGAGTCCAAAGGCCCTGAGCTTTTAACGAGTTCGACTGCTACCCAGCCCAGCAGGCTGGCGTCAGTGGTCACAATCACCAAGGAAGGTCTCCGAAAGCATGTGCCCTGAGACAGATGTTTCTGAGAAATCCACCATGGGAGAGAATCCCTTGACGACTGATCCAACTATTCTCTGAGATAGATCCGCATAGTCGCCATTCCATTATCTGAGCATGCACAACTGGAGAGCTCTCAAATGGAATCGAGCAAAAAGGAATGATGTCCATGGAAGCCACCAGACCGATTACCTCCATACATTGAGCCACTGAAGGATGAGCAGTAGCCTGAAGAGTGAGGCAAGATGAAATTTTGTTTTTTCTGACCTCTGTCAGAAAAATCTTCATCAATAGAGAATCTATTATGGTCCCTAAGAACACTAATCTTTTAGCAGGGGAAAGGGAGCTTTTTTCCAGATTCACATTCCATCAGTGGGAACAAAGAAAAGACAATATCTGTGTGAGATTTTGCTTGTTGAAAAGATGGTGTCTGAACCAATAGGTTGTCCAGGTAAGGTGCCACAGCAATTCAACAAGAACGGATCACTGCCAAAAGAGCCCCCAGAACCTTTGAAAAAATTCTGGGAGCCGTGGCTAGACCAAATGGAAGGGCTACGAACTGGAAATGTTTGTCCAGAAAGGCAAATCTCAGGAATCTGTGATGGTCCCTGTGAATAGGAACATGAAGATATGCATTCTTTAGGTCTATGGTTGTCATGAACTGACCCTCTTGTACTAAAGAAAGAATGGAGCGTATAGTCTCCATCTTGAAGGATGGAACTTTGAGAAACTTGTTTAGACACTTCAAATCTAGAATGGGAAGGAAAGTTTCCTCCTTTTTGGGAACCACAAATAGGTTGGAGTAGAACCCAAGACCCTGTTTCTGCACTGGAACTATCACTCCCAGGGAGAAAATAGGTTTTATACATTTCAAGAACGCCTCTCTTTATCTGGTCTGCAGATAATCTTGAGAGAAGGAATCTGCCCCTGAGAGGAAAAGTCTTGAATTCCAATTTGTAACCCTGGGATACTATGTCCACAGTCCAGGGATCTGGGACATCTCGTATCCAGGCTTGAGACACTTAAGAAAGTCTGCCCCCCACCTGATCCGATCCCAGAACAGAGGCAAACTCTTCATGCCGATTTGAAATCAGCTGCAGGTTTCTTTGATTGTTTCCCCTTGTTCCAAGACTGATAATCTCCCTAGCAAGGTCTGGCACAGGAAAAACCTAAGGGGAAGGTTCATCAAAGAAACTATTAAGTTTACTAGATTTCTTAGAAGTGACAACGACAGGGGTATCATCTAAAGTAGCTAAAACTATCCGAATCTTTCACCCTCAGGAAGTCCAGATGTATCTTCATCAGTCTTATGAGAAAGGACTTCCTCTTACGTTTTCCCTGTAATCTGGGAATGGCAGCTAATGCTGCAGAAACCGCTGAAGATATCTGGGCAGCAATTTCTGCTCTTAAATAAACTACTAGGAGTTAGAGGAACCGCAGGTTTGGGACGCAGTAGGAGAAAGCTGAGGTATTATTTTAACAGCATCATCCTGAGACATTAGGCTCAAACATTTTACCTTTATTTTGCAAGGTTTTCTTGACACATGTAGAACAAAATTGCATAGGAGCTGCAATTTGTGCATCTAAACATAAGCATGAATTCATGAGAGCAGGCTCTTGCTCCATATCAGACATGTTGTGAAACAGTAAATAAACTTGTACAGATAAGTTTCAAAGATTTTAATATTCAATTAAAATAAGCCAAGGAAAAAAAATACTTTAAATTTTATCCCATATTAGGATCGATCCCCAGCTAAAATGTGAGAAAAGATAAGAAAAACTTATCAAATACATTTCTAAAATAACCCTCAGCCAACACCATACCTCAATTACCAAGGTGCCTTACCGCTACCAATTAAGACCGTATCACCCAGAAATGGAGAAAAACAACTTTTTCCTCACAAACGTTATGAAGTAAAGCCGTTCAATGTGACCGCAACAGCTTAGTTCAAATTACTGCTGCTACACAGAGAGGCACTAAAAATAACTTCCTGGTACACCGAGTACCAGAAATATCTGGGGGTTTTAAACCTAACAGTTTAAAATGTTGCATCGTTTTATTTTAAAGCAAAGGGCAAATGAATAAGCTGCTGAAATAGAAAATTCAGCCTAACTTTCAGTTTAAACTTGAATTGTTTTATCAAATAAATGTGTCAGAAAAGCCTAATACAAACCTACCATTTTAACCCTTTCTTCTTGAGAGTTTAAATATTAGTCTCACACATGCTACAGTGCCTGCTTCATGCCCCAGTGTAACCCATGCAACAGGATTATCTATGTCCCAATAAAAAAGCAGTGTCTTAATTTGTTAAGTGCATGGTCTCCCCAACTGGAATAAAAAGCACTTACATGCTCCGCTGTCTGGCATGTAGACAGTTACAAATTATGAGAAGACATAGTTCTTCACAGAGACCTTTGAAAAAGAAAGAACAGAGAAGCCAACTCTGGCTTTTTAAACTAGGGCAGCAATTGTTAGGAAACCGCAGTAAGTACCTCTTTATAAGTTCCTAACTGCTTTAAAGCCACCACTACCAGACTGTAAGGAATGACGTGGAATGCGGCTATACCCCAAAACTTGCTTGTAGATGAAATCAAAAATTTTCTTCAGACACCTTAACTTGACCTCCTCCATGCACCGAAGGCAAAGAGAATGACTGAGGGTTGTGGGTAAGGGAGTGATACTTAGCAGTTTAACTGTGGTGCTCTTTGCCTCCTCCTGCTGGCCAGGAGTGATATTCCCAACAGTATTTACTCAAGCCGTGGACTCACCATATCTTAGGAAAGAAAAAAAAAACTAAGATTAAACTATAAATTAACCTAACATAACCATTCTAATAAAATAGATGACCAATTAAAAATCCTAAATTACATGATAAAAAAAACCTAACTACGAAAAAATAAAAAACCTAAAATTAAGTTTAAATAAATCTAATACAACAAAAAAAATCTAACATTACAAAAAAAACCACTAAAATTGAGAAATAATTGAAATTATCAAAAATATAAACAATTACACCTAATCTAAAAGCCCTATAAAAATAAAGCCCCCCAAAACAAAAACACCCCCTAACCTAACAAACTACCAATAGCTCTTAAAAGGGCCTTTTGTAGGGCATTGCTTTCACAACTTTTACCTACAAAAAAAAAAAATTACAATGTCCCCCCCAAAAGTAAAACCCCCCCACAATAAAAAAAAATAACTAAAAAAAAATCCTTAGCTACCAATTGCCCCTAAAGGCATTCAGCTCTTTTATTGCCCAAAGCACTAATCTTAATAAAAAAAAAAAAAAAAAAAACACCCCACAAAAAACAAAACCCGATTTGAACAGCCAATAGGATTTCAGTAGCTCATCCTATTGGCCGATTTGAAAATGTCAGCCAAAAGGAATGCAAGGTACCCCATTTTTAAACGGATACCTTGCATTCAAGCTTCAGTGTACGGCGGTGATCGTATGAAGAGGACGCTCTGCGCTGGATGTTATCGCCAGTCCTGGACAGCACCGCGATGGAGGAAGAAGTCGTCACCTGGATGAGGATGGATGACCGGACTTCAGGAACCGTGAGTAGATTTTCTGAGTTTAGTGGGGGTTTTTTTTTTTTAGATTAGGGCAGTAAAAGAACTGAATGCCATTTTAAAAGGGCAATTCTTAAACAAATCCCCTTTTAGGGGCAATGGGTAGCTTAGGTTTCTTTTTTTTTAGAGTTAGTTTTTTTATTTTGGGGGGTTGGTTGGGTGGTGGGTTTTACTGTTGGGGGGACTTTGTATTTTTTGTGTAGGTAAAAGAGCTGTTTAACTTAGGGCAATGCCCTACAAAAGGCCCTTTTAAAAGGCTATTGGCAGATTATCGTAGGTTAGACACTGCAACACAGCTTTAGGTGACGTGTCCCCAGCAGACAGAGGGCCCTGGGCTAGGTTATGTGTCCCCAGCAGAACCTGGGATATTTAGCAATGACAGTGTTGGGATGTTTAGTTGGCCAATCTAAGTGTCATTTTGAGTGGCATAAATCCCCCCCCCACCCCAAAAGCCTATCTACTAGTACATGGTGACAAAGGTGTGACCTTCAGCTGCATTTCTCACCTCACACACATGTCTGCTTCATATTTCTTCCCATATAAAATGCCCAACAGGGATGGATTTTTATTTCCACGGAAATTCAGTGTCACATCATAGACCGCAGAGACTGCAAAGTAAAAACAGGTGAATAAGCGTTAGGTAAGTTAGACAATGTAGCAGCATCTTTCTGACAATAAAGTATCCCTGTAATGTAAACAGTAAGAATATAAACGTGTGACTTACAGGAGATACTACAAGCTGTTGTGAAATAAAGTGTGGTGATGGGAAAGCTACTTATATTTATATAGAGCAGCTATAATATTCCTGAAGATACTGTGTTTGGAGAGTAATATACTATAGATATATATAGGCACAACAAGAGGGGTTATATAAACTACCAAAAAAACAGCATGTTATACAAGTCTCATACTTATTGAACGGACCCAGTTTGATAAATATAGTGACGTGATCTTCGGGGGCATCTTTTCTGCAAGAAACAAAGGCGGCCCAGCTTCTGCAAGAAACAAAGGCGGCCCAGCTTCTGCTGATCACCAAATACATCAAACACATCTCAGCATATAACACAGGAGACTCCCAAAAGGAGAACTCTCTTTGTAGTCACTATGGGTTGAGTGTTTAAGATGAGCTGAAATTGATGTTTAGTAAGCTGGGCTACTACAATAGCACACACTTCTTCTACCAGCACAAGAGAGAGTGCTGATCCTTTCATGTTATATGCCGAGATCTGTTGGGTGAACTTGGTGATCTGCCAAAGGCTGTGTCATCTCCTTTATTTCTTTCCGAAACTGTGCACCATAAATGCAATATCACCTTGTCTTCTCCATAAACACCCACGCTACTGGATTTACCATCTGCTGAAAAACACTGCTTCCAGTAGAAAGCCAATCCAATGCTGTACGTGTGAAAGCAGAGGATCGGTGTATGTGAAGTTTAACGATGATCCAACAGGAGGCTAGGGACCGGTCCCCATGACAGGCCTGTGACTAACTCCAAATGAGGGCAATTGTGCCACTACCCAATACTCCATAAACTGCTATCTGTCCAAATAGTAGCTCTCTGAGGTGAAGATAGGGGTCCTCAGACATATTTGAGACCTATCACAAAAAACATCTGGGGCACCTCCATTCTTCACCTTACTCCAGGAGAAGCAAGAATAAACCTGGTTTACCAGTGAGGTGGGTGTTTTTTTTTTTAAGGACTCTTAAAGCTTTGAGAATCTTTGCCTCCTCCTAGTGGCCAGGAGCGGAATTCACAAGAGTAAAGGCTCATGGACTCACCACTTTTATGAAAGAAATATCAATTCAGTAATAACTATTTAGCATAAAGAATAAACGGTGAGCCCTAGTCATCCATCAGCCTATCCTTGCTGAGCTGGGTTTATTGCCCACAGATAATTCTTAATCACATAACTATATATGTTCTTTCTACTAACCATTGTCTAAAGTTCACCAATGGTCCCTCTGACAGTGAATAAGCCGATGGACATTGCTTGCTTGTTTTTTGGTATCCGATTGATTTTTGCTTCAATCCATAAATGAATATTCCCCAACAGGTTATTGAATTTCACACATTTTAGGTTCTCTTTTTTCATCTTTCCCTTTATCTTCCATGCTTCTGGTTTTAGCAATTTTCTAATTTTACTCCAATTATCAATTTTTCTTCATTCTCTTGCTATCTTTATTTGATAAAGCAGGAATGTAAGCATAGGAGCCGGCCCAGTTTTGGTTCAACACCTGGGTAGCGCTTGCTGATTGGTGGCTAAATACAGACACCAATCAGCAAGAGCTATCCAGGGTTCTGAACCAAAACTTGGCCGTCTCGTAAGCTCACATTCCTGCTTTTCAACTACAGATATCAAGAGAACAAAAGAAAAATTGTTAATAGGAATAAATTTGAAAATTGCTGCTCTATCTGAATCATGAAAGTAAAATATTTGGGTTCAGTATTCCTTTAAGGGCATCTTGAATGAGAGCCACAAAGATAACTAACAAGTGGCCTACAATCAGACCAGAACATTCTTATATCTTTCACAAATATTTGTGGGCCCTGAGCCAAGAAGTAACGTTCCTTGTATTAAATATACACATATCAATCTTTTGTAATAAAAAAAACCAATAAGTAGTGGGTTACAAATCACTGCAATATGTATTATTGCGGCACGGGGCATAAGCCTTGGTTCCAACAGATGGGGTTCCACATACCCATATCATTTGAGTAGTTTGGTGCCTGCCCCGTGAGGAAAATGTTTAAAAGTTGTTATGTTTATCATTGGATTTACCGTTTGATAATAGACGATGCTGGCTATATACTATAGTTTATGCTTCACAAAATGTCCTACCTTAGTATTGCTGAGAAAACACCTCGTTATTATATATGGAAGTAGAATTTAAGTAGTTATTCGTTTATATTTACATATCTCACTCATCTTGTCCCCAACATAGGATTGTGTTCATGAATGTCATCTGTAAGCCACAAATAACTTTATACCAATGTGTTATAGCCTTAAACTAAGCGTATCAGACTGCATTAACCTGTTCTAAAACCTACATAATGACAGACAAACCATGCTCGGTTTGGTCTTTTTTTTCTTTACACCTTTGCAGAGCAGAAGCTCCTCTCCCACTGACACAAACCCACGGTTTATATAGAAATTAACTACTCCAGATGAGTTCACCAATCTATAGCTTTTCTAACAGTTTTCTACGTGAACAAAACCTCTCTTACCTACAATTACAACACCAGACGAGCCTAGTGGCAAAATATTTTACTCAGGAACTCAGAGTTAAAGAGCCATGATACCCAAATGTTGAAACACTTGAAACTAGAAAATATCACCTGAACATCTCTATGTAAAAAAAGATTTTACCTCAAAATTTCTTCAGTAGCCACATCCCATTGTAAAGGACTTCTAAGCAGCAAATCAGTATGTCTATCCCGGGACAGCTAAGGGAATGAGCTTTCGTGCAAACTTCTTATTTCTCTGTTCAGTTTAAGGAAGTTTACCATGAAATCTCATGAGAGTTAAGTAAAATCTCATGAGATCACAGTAAAAGAGTTCATGACCGAACTAGAGATCCGGAGGAGGAGCTTAGCACAGGTAGCTGAGCGTTTGGTCTCCAGTCCCAAGCACCTGGCGGTGTTTTTCTCGCTCCAAGCCCTGAGAAGAGGGGCAGCTACCAGGACGGCAAGTTACATACGCCACCGGAGCACACAGTGGAACTCCATCCCACTGGTTGAAAATCCTTAGCCTGGAGGGGATCGCAAGTTTAACAATCTCTGGCAAAAGGAAAAAAATGGACAAGCAGCCTCAAGAATCCCTCCAAGTCAAATAGCTGCCTACAACCAGAATCGGATTTGCAAATACAAGCCTCTGAAAAGGCTCTCACTGTTGCCTAATAAATTGCTAATCACAATATCCCCCTTTGTTGGCGTGGCCACTTACTCACCCTTCCTCCTGGTGCAAAAAGTAGAGAATGACCATTGCGGATGTCGAGGGCTGCGGATACGTACCTGGGGTCACGCAGGTGAATTGCAAGAGGTACAGAGGTTTTCCCTCCTCCCCCACTGGTGCTGCGCGGGAGGAGGTGATTTCGGGAGCGAGCCGGCTCTGACTTGCAGAAGGGGTCCTGAATTTTGCATTGTTTGCCGGAGCCCTCGGGAGGAGTTTGTCGGTCTGTTCACACGTTGAGCTAGCCTGGGGTCCGGTACCAAATCAAACATCTTACCCCCTCCTCCCCCACCGGTGCTGCGTGGAAGGGGGCAGGTTGAAGAAGGCTCGTCTTGGTTTTTTTTCCCCGGAGGCCCTGCAACGACTCATACCTCCCTTGGCTGTTTCCTGAGAGAGAGGGAACCTAAAAATCACATCGCGAGACCAAGGAAATCAAAGGGCACTGGAGACGAGAAGGGTGAGTACACAGCACAGAGACAAAACTCTGTGTTTCAATAATCCATGAGATATTGCTTAAGACACTCAAAAAATAAAGGGGTATAAAAGTTTAAAAATAACGGAGTCATTTGCAAGTTTTAAGTTTCTCCTCTGGGGAAGGAGACCCATGAACACTCATTTATTGCTATACATAATCCTCAATAGCTAAGAAGAAACAGTTCTTGGGATATTTATTAAGAATAGAAACCACCCACACAAGACAGAATACATTGGGAAAGTGATACATAAACACTCTACTTGTTGCTATTTTCTTCACCAGAGGAAAGAAGCAGGTGCAGGGGAAAGTAGAGGAAAAAGAAAAGGGGGAAACTACGTTACAAAGTTGCCAAGTCGAATGGACACAAGTGTTTTTAAAAATTGCACTCTCCTTTTTTCCCCATAGGCGTTGAATGTGGAATAAAAAAAAAAAAATCAGAATATATAAAATGTCCATGTTTTAGGAACACAAAGAACTGGGCGTATGCCACGGTACTATCATAGCCGGGTTTCTCTCAGATTTATAATTGAAAAGAGTTTCTCCGGCATGATTATTATTTTTTTTCTTTGTGCTGAAAAGACAGTTGCTTATTGCTTCTTATTTTGAGATGCTTATGATTACATATGAATGTTTGCTTTTTGTTTTTCTTGCTTGACTGCATAGGCCTTTGTTTGTTTTCACATCTCCCCCACATTTATCATAGTAAGAAGGTGTGAAACAATTAAGAAATGCCCCTTTTGACCTACAATATCAAATAGCAGAAATACTGATTTTTTGGTTATAAAGTATTTCTGTTAGCAAGAAACTAATAAGGACTGCAACTCCACACATAGTTT
The DNA here is from genome assembly GCF_027579735.1 of Bombina bombina. Classification (NCBI taxonomy): domain Eukaryota; kingdom Metazoa; phylum Chordata; class Amphibia; order Anura; family Bombinatoridae; genus Bombina; species Bombina bombina. Next base: position 10,391,256 of record NC_069501.1, read on the forward strand.
TACATGAGGGGTTAAATTAATCACCCATAGCGTATTTAAACTTTTTTTTTGTGTGTGCACATTGTATTAGATAGCTGAAACTTCTCAAATAGGGTCAAGATGAGGGTCACATATTAAAGCTCTTTCTTCTGGGACTGGAGCACACGGCCTAAAGGAAATAGGCCTCGAATTGATTAGTAGGTAAAAGGGCTTGCACACGGTATAAGCAGTTAGCTTAGAGCTTAAATAGGTTTAATAAGGAAATTTTGGATTTTCATATCCCAGATAGTGTGTCAAAAATGCCAATGCTTGTTAGAACAGTCTTGACTTAAATCACGTTTATCCCAGGGTTCTCCCTTTCTCACGTCACCCACAAGACACGAAAAGGCACATCATTCTTCCTGGGCTTCCCTTTCCCCTTCTCCCCCCCTACCCCCTCTTCCTTTCCTTTTTTGGGCTGCCCCCTAATTCACTACTAGTCACAATCACCACTCCACTTTCAGTCCACAGAATCACTTTATTATTTATCACTCAGGGTTTGCCCCTTAACACGGTCACTCCCTCACACCCACAACTGGCACATGGATAAGTTCCTAAACACTTCCAAGTCCTCTTCTCCAAGCATGGCAGGCAGACACAAAGATAGAAAGCCCAAAGGTGCCCCAGAGATCGCAATAGAAACACCTCCTACAGCATCAAATTTAAACCCAACCAACAAGGTATTAAACATGCAAACTCTGGTTACCAATATCTCGGAACCACTGATCCCCAAATTTGGTACCCTAAGAACTGAAATAAAACACGATATAGCTCTGTTAACTCAGGAAATTAGGCATTTTTCAAAAAGATTACAAGAGGTAGAGCAAAGTGCGTCAGACTTGGAGGACCTCACAGTTGCACAAAGCTCTAGTTTAGAAGACACAGGAATTAAATTACAAAAGATGCAGCTAAGATTAGAAGACCTCGAAAACCGGTCTCGAAGAAATAATATAAGGATTATCGGTATACCTGAGGGTAATAGTTGAAAGGGCACACAGAATAGGCCCACCCTTGGTGGACAACAAGACCAACAACAGACCTAGGCCTGTGATTGCAAGCTTTTTTTAATGACTTAGATAAAGTTAATATACTACAACAATACAGGAAGAAACAACCCATTAGCATTGATGGAGCCAAAATCCTTTTATTCCAGGATTTTTCAGCCAAAACCTCTACAAGGAGAGAGTTAGCACCAGTTTGCACAAAACTGATACACAAGGGGTTTAGGGCAACTATATTATAGCCATCTAAACTTAAAGTTGTTATTGGAGATAACACACTGACACTGCACAAGAAGCTGAAAGCTTATTGTCTGAAATAGAATCGGCAGGATCATTTCCTCTTTACCAGAGAATAAGGGGTTAAAAAATGTTGATGGATCTAGATTCCTTCACAGCAGATCCACATAAGATTATTATGGTTTCAGCAACTGATATGTACTCCCCGGAAAGGGATTATCTCGCTAGGGAAAAAAAGTGTGGGGTGTCCCCCCCCTCCTTTCATTTAATTGATTCCAGGGGTTTATTTTTTCCCCTCTCTTCCCTTCCTCTCTCCCCGCCTTCCGTCCGTCTGCCTTCAACCAATTGACAAGTTAGATGACAAAGATCCCAGATAAATTTAAGGTAATATCCTGGAACGTAGGGGGCATCTCAACCCCCATTAAAAGAAAAGCTATTATCTCTCACATGCAGATGTAATGTTTCTACAAGAAACACACTTAAATATAGAAGCATTGAAACTGAAAGGTTCCTGGATAAAAGAGGTAATCGCTTCCCCTAGCATTAGGAAGAAAATAGGGGTGGCAATACTAATAGGCAAAAGATTAGACCACAACGTAATACAGGTTAGAAGTGACCCAGAGGGGAGGTTTGTAATATTGAAAATCAGAATTGCCAAACAAATGTATACATTATGCAACATATATGCACCCAATGAACTCTATTATGAATTTTGGAATCTATTGCAATCTACTATATTAACGCACATAGAGGGTTATTTGGTTTTAAGGGGGGGGGGGCTATAATATGGCCCCACAATCTCCTCTCGACAGACTTAGACACAATAGCAGACAAGCAAAGCACAGAAAGGATAATTTAGAAACAAAAATATTTAAGAAAATTTCTCAGAATCTATCGGTCAAGAATCCCGATGTGCGAGATTACACTTGCCTATCCAAAGCGCACAAAACGCTTTCTAGGATAGACTTATTTCTTCTAGATGAACGACTTTGTACAAAAAATATTAAAGCAGGAATCACACCTATAGTTATTTCAGATCACTCTCCTATTTTTCTAGAGATACAATTAAACCACTTTAGAAATGTTCCTATGCGATTTACGTTCCCTTATTACCTGGAAAATGACTCAAAATTCAAAAAACACCTAAATGTTAAATTCAAAGAATATATCAAATTCAATTCTGAATATATAGACCGGAAATTTTTGGGGGGGCCGCAAAGGCAGTTATCAGAGGAGAGATAACAGCATATGCCGCTAAGATATCCACAAAACTGAAAAATAGAGAGAAAGAGGCTACTAATTTTGTTATAAATACATATAATCGGTATCTTTTGCAAAAATCCTCTTTTAACTGGGCTAACTATGTCAAAGCTAAGAACGAAAGATGCTCTAGCATTGTTGGTGGAAACGCAAAGAGAACTTAGATTCTAGGCGAAAATGTATCGGGGTTTGGCAACAAATCCGGTAAACTGTTAGCTAGGCTAGTTAAGGGAGAAAAAAAGTCGTCCTTGATCGATAAAATACAGCAAGAAGGGTCACTATTTACAAAATCAGAGGATATTCTAGAGACCTTTATAAGATACTATAAAGATCTCTATTCTTCAAGAACCACTGATGCAGATCAGTCCGTGGAATTCTGGAGCAAAATAGACTGCTCCACAATTCCAGAGGAATTAATTTCCAGCCTGAATAAGCCAATTTCTGAGGAGGAAATAAAAAAACGATTTCTGAGATGGCATTTAACAAAGCAGCAGGCCCAGATGGGCTCCCTAATGAGGTTTTTAAGATCTTAGCCCCAGAAGTTGTACCATACTTGTGCAATCTATATAATGATTTTTACATCAACGGTAAAACTATACCGTCTAGCTTCACTGCCTCTTATACAACTTTACTCCTAAAAGGGGGTAAAGACCCAACACAGAGAGTCATACCGGCCTATAGCTCTTCTGAACTCAGAATATAAAATTCTGGCTTCAATCTTAGCTGGTAGACTCCAAAGTGGCCTCAGCCATGTTATTCACAAAGATCAAGCAGGTTTTCTTAAACATCGTAATTCTGCCTGCAAAAGCAGAGACGTATTGATAACAGAATATTTCTCCCAGAAGCCAGAGAACGGGGAGGAGACGGGGGGAAGCTTAGATTACGCAATAGTTGCAATTGACGCTGAAAAAGCCTTCGATTCAGTCTTTCAGTCATATGTTTACATCACTGGATAAATTTGGTTTCAAAGATAATTTTCCAAGATTTATAAAAAACCTATATAAAAAGGACCCTGTACAAAATTGATAGTCAATAGTCTCGTATCATCAGAAATCGAAATACAGAGGGGCACATGACAGGGTTGCCCCCCGTCTCCTCTCCTTTTCGACATAGCCATTGCATCCTTAGCACTTATGATCAGGCGGTGTCTTCAAGGCGTTAGAATAAACAATCACGAGATGAAGATTGCATTATATGCGGACAATATACTTCTCTATATTAGAAACACAAAGATAAATATACCCAAACTTGTACACATAATCGACAGGTTTGGATCCTTTTCCGGTTATAAAATGAATGCATCTAAATCTGAGATCTACTGGCTTAGGAAAAACAATGAGTCAATAAAAGACTGTCCGTTTAAGGTCACAGAATCTTTTAAATACCTGGGAATTACCATCCCAGTTAAATCATCAGATCTATACAAATTCAATGTAATACCAATACTGTTAAATAAATATACGGGAAAAATTGAAAATCTGGCAAAATCCACCAATTTTGCTCTCCGGAAGGATAGCGTTATATAAGATGGTTCTTCTCCCAAAACTTCTATATGTTTTACAGAACATCCCCATCTTAATTTTTGAAAAAGATATTCGTCACTTAAAACGGCATTTAGAAACTTCATCTGGCAAGGGAAAAGGTCCAAGATATCAATATATAAACTTCCAGCAGGGAGAGAATTCGGGGGGTTAGCTCTGTCGGACATAAGACTATATAATCTAGTTTTTCTAGCATGAACAGTGACAGACTGGTTTCTTTCCAAAAATGATGTGACCAACAACCTATTAGATGAAAATATCTGTTACCCTTTCCTCCCAACAGGGTTGGCTCATTGCGAGCCAAAAGCATTACCGCCCGAAATTAAGAAGCTTAAAACCATTGTGAATCCTATTAAGGCATGGTGGAAGATAGGGACTCTGCTACAAGCTAACTGCAATGTATCACGGTATATGCCAAAAATGGGTAACCCTGACTTCCACCCTGGTTTGACCTCGCCAATTTTTGATAAGTGGTCTTCATTAGGCCTGGAGAGAGTCCAGCAACTCATTAGAAAAGATTCAAATTGTGTAAAAACATTTGAGGAATTAAAAAGCGAATTTAAGCTAGTGAACAAAGAATTATTCGCATTCCTACAACTAAGACATATCTCAGAATTGGTTAGAAAGTCAGGTTGGTGTTGGGAAATGGGGAAAATGGAGAGTTTGCTATCATTAATAAAGAGTGGCTGTATGTCAATTACTTTCGCTTATTTATCTCTAAGTATTAGTAAGGGAATTTCTCTCTTAGAACAAATGGTATCAGACTGGATTAGGCAAATTGCTCCTAATAGTATAGGTTCAAAATTCATCCAGAAATCTATTAGTAAAGTATCTCGGACTAAACTCTCAGCAACCTGGAGGGAAGCTCATATAAAAAACTATTGCACAGAGCATACTTTACGCCAGAAAAGGGTCACAAATTGCGTTATGCAGACTTTAATAAATGTCCAAAATGTTCTTTTTTAGCAGCAGATTTAAAACATATGATTTGGAGTTGCCCAAAAATCAGGCAATTCTGGTACAAACTAGAATTCTGGTTTAATATATTGAAAGTCTCCCCTCTGGCTCTCACATCAACGCAGGTCATATTTTGCATAAAACAGACCGAAGAACAAATACCCAAAGAAAAATTAGTAATCCTCTCAATCTTAGCAGCTAGATACTTAGTAAAAATTGGAAAAACCACAGGGCTCCTACACTGCTAGAAGTAAGAAATTGCCTTAAAAAACAGTGTATGCTTGAAGAGATACTAACCTTAGCGATGAAGAGGATATAAAAACACTTTTTAGGAAATGGTCAGTTTTCATTAAAAGTCATTCAGAAATGGAAATAGAGTATTTGATCTTCCCATTTAGGAACTCAGAACTAGTACAGTTGGATGTTTGGTAGGGAAGGTGAGGCGGGGGGGGGAGTAGAGAGAGGAATCCCCCCCCCCTTTTTTTTGTTTTGGGAAGACTGAAGATCAGGGTTGTTTTTTGGTTATATAAAATGGAAAATCAGCATGTTGAATTTGAAGTTTAAAATTTGACAGCTTAAATGATGAGAACAAATATGTTTGTTGCTTCAAATCTTTAAGTATCTTTTTCTTCTGTAATTTCTTGCCGACGATGAAAATAAAAAATTATAAAAAAAAAGTTCATGACCTCAGCACTGTTGATGCTTATTGGCTGCTGTTCATTTCTTCATTTTTTTGTTTTTTAATTTATTTTTACCTGCAGCTGAATTATAGCTTTTTACACAGAACTTACTCTGCTGAGCTGAGGAGATTGTGAGGTAAAATATCTTCCTTTTTTACATAGAGATGCTCAGGTGATATTTTACAGCTATACTGCATCAGTTTCAAGTGATTTAGCATATGAGTATTATGTCCCTTTAAGTTGCCCCCTTTATCCTCTCCCTCCCCATCTACCCACACCACCACGTCAAGCAGGCACCCACACAACAAGCTGCCCCTCATCACTATCAATGTTAAAAGGACATAAAACACCATTTCTTTCTTTCATGATTTAGAAAGAATGTAACATTTTAAAAAAACTTTATAATTTACTTCTATTATCATATTGTCTTCATTTTCTTGTTATCCTTTGTTGAAAAACAGAATTTATGTTTACCTGATAAATTTCTTTCTCCAACGGTGTGTCCGGTCCACGGCGTCATCCTTACTTGTGGGATATTCTCTTCCCCAACAGGAAATGGCAAAGAGCCCAGCAAAGCTGGTCACATGATCCCTCCTAGGCTCCGCCTACCCCAGTCATTCGACCGACGTTAAGGAGGAATATTTGCATAGGAGAAACCATATGGTACCGTGGTGACTGTAGTTAAAGAAAATAAAATATCAGACCTGATTAAAAAAACCAGGGCGGGCCGTGGACCGGACACACCGTTGGAGAAAGAAATTTATCAGGTAAACATAAATTCTGTTTTCTCCAACATAGGTGTGTCCGGTCCACGGCGTCATCCTTACTTGTGGGAACCAATACCAAAGCTTTAGGACACGGATGAAGGGAGGGAGCAAATCAGGTCACCTAAATGGAAGGCACCACGGCTTGCAAAACCTTTCTCCCAAAAATAGCCTCAGAAGAAGCAAAAGTATCAAACTTGTAAAATTTGGTAAAAGTGTGCAGTGAAGACCAAGTCGCTGCCCTACATATCTGATCAACAGAAGCCTCGTTCTTGAAGGCCCATGTGGAAGCCACAGCCCTAGTGGAATGAGCTGTGATTCTTTCGGGAGGCTGCCGTCCGGCAGTCTCGTAAGCCAATCTGATGATGCTTTTAATCCAAAAAGAGAGAGAGGTAGAAGTTGCTTTTTGACCTCTCCTTTTACCTGAATAAACAACAAACAAGGAAGATGTTTGTCTAAAATCCTTTGTAGCATCTAAATAGAATTTTAGAGCGCGAACAACATCCAAATTGTGCAACAAACGTTCCTTCTTTGAAACTGGTTTTGGACACAGAGAAGGTACGATAATCTCCTGGTTAATGTTTTTGTTAGAAACAACTTTTGGAAGAAAACCAGGTTTAGTACGTAAAACCACCTTATCTGCATGGAACACCAGATAAGGAGGAGAACACTGCAGAGCAGATAATTCTGAGACTCTTCTAGCAGAAGAAATCGCAACTAAAAACAAAACTTTCCAAGATAATAAGTTAATATCAACGGAATGTAAGGGTTCAAACGGAACCCCCTGAAGAACTGAAAGAACTAAATTGAGACTCCAAGGAGGAGTCAAAGGTTTGTAAACAGGCTTGATTCTAACCAGAGCCTGAACAAAGGCTTGAACATCTGGCACAGCTGCCAGCTTTTTGTGAAGTAATACCGACAAGGCAGAAATCTGTCCCTTCAGGGAACTTGCAGATAATCCTTTTTCCAATCCTTCTTGAAGGAAGGATAGAATCCTAGGAATCTTAACCTTGTCCCAAGGGAATCCTTTAGATTCACACCAACAGATATATTTTTTCCAAATTTTGTGGTAAATCTTTCTAGTCACAGGCTTTCTGGCCTGAACAAGAGTATCGATCACAGAATCTGAGAATCCTCGCTTCGATAAAATCAAGCGTTCAATCTCCAAGCAGTCAGCTGGAGTGAAACCAGATTCGGATGTTCGAACGGACCCTGAACAAGAAGGTCTCGTCTCAAAGGTAGCTTCCAAGGTGGAGCCGATGACATATTCACCAGATCTGCATACCAAGTCCTGCGTGGCCACGCAGGAGCTATCAAGATCACCGACGCCCTCTCCTGCTTGATCCTGGCTATCAGCCTGGGGATGAGAGGAAATGGCGGGAACACATAAGCTAGTTTGAAGGTCCAAGGTGCTACTAGTGCATCCACTAGAGCCGCCTTGGGATCCCTGGATCTGGCCCCGTAGCAAGGAACTTTGAAGTTCTGACGAGAGGCCATCAGATCCATGTCTGGAATGCCCCACAGGTGAGAGACTTGGGCAAAGATTTCCGGATGGAGTTCCCACTCCCCCGGATGCAATGTCTGACGACTCAGAAAATCCGCTTCCCAATTTTCCACTCCTGGGATGTGGATAGCAGACAGGTGGCAGGAGTGAGACTCCGCCCAAAGAATAATTTTGGTTACTTCTTCCATCGCTAGGGAACTCCTTGTTCCCCCCTGATGGTTGATGTACGCAACAGTCGTCATGTTGTCTGATTGAAACCGTATGAACCTGGTCCTCGCAAGCTGGGGCCAGGCCTGGAGCGCATTGAATATCGCTCTCAGTTCCAGAATATTTATCGGTAGAAGAGATTCTTCCCGAGACCAAAGACCCTGAGCTTTCAGAAGTCTTTTATAAGTATCAGAGCTCCTCTCACATGCGACTGCATGCCATGCCTCTCAAAAACAAGTGCGCAACACCGGCGCGAAAATGAGACTCTGCCTATGCTTTGGGAAAGCCCCTAAAGAATAAGGTGTCTAAAACAGTGCCTGCCGATATTATTAAATCAAAATACCCAGAATAAATGATTCCTCAAGGCTAAATAAGTGTTAATATCAATCGATTTAGCCCAAAAAAAGTCTACAGTTTAAATAAGCCCTTGTGAAGCCCTTATTTACAATCGTAATAAACATGGCTTACCGGATCCCATAGGGAAAATGACAGCTTCCAGCATTACATCGTCTTGTTAGAATGTGTCATACCTCAAGCAGCAAGAGACTGCAAACTGTTCCCCCAACTGAAGTTAATTGCTCTCAACAGTCCTGTGTGGAACAGCCATGGATTTTAGTTACGGTTGCTAAAATCATTTTCCTCATACAAACAGAATTCTTCATCTCTTTTCTGTTTCTGAGTAAATAGTACGTACCAGTACTATTTGAAAATAACAAACTCTTGATTGAATAATGAAAAACTACAGTTAAACACTAAAAAACTCTAAGCCATCTCCGTGGAGATGTTGCCTGTACAACGGCAAAGAGAATGACTGGGGTAGGCGGAGCCTAGGAGGGATCATGTGACCAGCTTTGCTGGGCTCTTTGCCATTTCCTGTTGGGGAAGAGAATATCCCACAAGTAAGGATGACGCCGTGGACCGGACACACCTATGTTGGAGAAAGCAGACATGTAATCTCAGGCGTGTGAACGTGTCTGCAGCACTATATAGCAGCAATTTTGTAACAATGTTGTACATTAGCAGGAGCACTAGATGGCAGCACTATTTCCTGTCATGTAGGGCTTCAGGCATGTGCAACACTACCTACCTAGATATCTTCAACAAAGAATACCATGAGAATGAAATAAATTTAATAGAAGTAAATTAGAATTTTTAAAAAATTGTATTCTCTATCTGAATCATGAAAGAAACATTTTGGGTTTAATGTCCCTTTAAGGGACTTAATACACCGGAGAAACGCGCCATGGTCAGAGACCTAAATCATACTGGACTCATCGCTCTCCATGGACCGGCAAATCAACGCCGTCTCTTCTGCATGCTTCCACACACTTCAACTGCTGCGAAAGATCTTCAAATGGATCCCAACCGAGACCAGGAAAACTGACACTCACGCCCTCGTCAGCAGCCGACTGGACTATGGTAACTCACTCTACGCCGGCACCACCATCAAGCTGCAAAAGAGACTACAGCGCATCCAGAACTCCTCGGCCAGACTAATCCTTGACATCCCTCGTCAATGCCACATAACCAAACACCTGCGGGACCTGTACTGGCTCCCCATCAACAAAAGAATATCCTTCAAGCTCCTCACCCACACATTCAAGGCCATCCACAACATCGGTCCCGAATACTTGAACCACCGCGTTACCTTCTACACCCCTACCAGACAACTTTGATCGGCCGACCAAGCCCTCGCTGTCATCCCCCGCATCAGGAAAACCACAGCGGGAGGCAGATCCTTCTCTCATCTGGCAGCCAAGACTTGGAACACCCTCCCGCTGCACCTCAGACAAACTACCACCGTAACTAAGTTCAGAAAGGACCTCAAGACTGGGCTCTTCGACTGAACTGCAACCCTAAGCGCCTTGAGACCCTTACGGGTGAATAGCCGCGCTTTACAAGAACCCAATAGATTTCTCTGCAGAAGTCACAGAAATGAACTATAAACTGCTCTCACGTTGGCATCTAACAACCTCCAGACTAAAACATATATATAAAACACATAATAGAAAATGGAGGGGCTGCAGTGAAGAGGCCAAAGTGATACATGTTTGGTGGTCCTGTAACCATCTGGGAACATTCTGGGCAGATATATCTAAGATAAATGACACCCTCTCTGTTTGGCTGATGGAGGAGCCTATCCTTTTGATCTTCCATAAATTACTAAAACTTAAAAATAAAGTAATAAAATCATTACTATTTATACTTAACGCGGCTAAATGTCTCATTTCACAAAAATGGAAGTCCAGGAAAGTGTGAACATACATTTTGCTTTCTTTCGTTAAAAAGAAAATTTGTGCTTACCCGATAAATTGATTTCTTTTTTGACACAATGAGTCCACGGATCATCTTAATTACTAATGGGATTCAATACCCAAGCTAGAGTACACAGATGATACGGGAGGGACAAGACAGGGAACCTAAATGGAAGGCACCACTGCTTGAAGAACCTTACTCCCAAAAGCGGCCTCAGCCAAGGCAAAAGTGTCAAATTTGTAGAACTTTGAGAGGACCAAGTTGCAGCCTAGCAAATCTGTTCAACAGAAGCTTCATTCTTGAATGCCCATGAGGAAGCAACAGCCCTCGTGGAATGAACCGTATCTCTCTCTGGAGACTGCTGCTCAGCAGTGTCATATGCAAAGCGTATGATACTCTTCAGCCAAAAGGAAAGAGAAGTAGCTGAAGCTTTCTGACCCTTATGTCTTCCTGAGAAAACCACAGACAAAAAGACGACTGTCGAAAGTCCTTAGTGGCCTGCAGGTAAGAACTTTAAAACACGGGCCACATCCAAAATTGCAGAAGTCATTCCTTCTGAGAGAAGGATTAAGACACAAGGAAGGAACAACAATTTCCTGGTTAATGTTCCGCTTTGAAAACAACCTTAGGAAGAAATCTTAATTTAGTACGTAAAACTACCTTATCTTATCTATGAAATATAAGGTAAGGAGACTCCCGCTAAAAAAACAGAGCTCTGACACTCTACGAGTAGAAGAAATTAAACTTTCCAAGATAACTTAATATCTCAGGAATGCATAGGCTGAAACTGAGTCTCTCGACCTTAAGAACAAAATTCAGACTCCATAAAGGAGTAACCGATCTGCATACAGGTCTGATTCTGACCAAGGCCTGACAAAAAGATTGTACATCTGGAACATCCTCCAGATGTTTGAGAAACAAGATAGATCAAGCAGAGATTAGACCCTTTAGGGAACTTATCGATAAGCCTTTCTCCAAACCTTCTTGGAGAAAAGACAAAATTCTAGGAATCCTAACTCTACTCCATGAGTAGCCCTTGGAGTCACACCAATAAATATATTTAGTCCATATCTTATGATAAATCTTTCTAGTTACAGTCTTGCGAGCCTGAATCATGGTCTCTATGACCGGGTTTGAATCAGAGGAGACAAATCCGCATAATCTCCATTCCCTGAGCATGCTTAACTGCAGAGGTCTGAGATGGAACCGAGCAAACAGGATGAATTGCCGCCACCATCAGCCCGATTACCTCAATACACTGAGCCACTGATGGCCGAGGAGTGGACTAAAGGACTAGACAAGTGTCGATAATGTTTGATTTCCTGACTTCTGTCAGAAAAAACTAAATTTATGCTTACCTGATAAATGTCTCTTGTGGTGTATCCAGTCCACGGGTTCGTCCATTACTTGTGGGATATTCTCCTTCCCAACAGGAAGCTGCAAGAGGACACCCACAGCAGAGCTGTCTATATAGCTCCTCCCCTAACTGCCACCCCCAGTCATTCGACCGAAGACAAGCAAGAAAAAAAGGAGAAACTATAGGGTGCAGTGGTGACTGTAGTTTAAAAATAAAAAACACCTGCCTTAAAGTGACAGGGCGGGCAGTGGACTGGATACACCACAAGAGAAATAAATTTATCAGGTAAGCATAAATTTTGTTTTCTCTTGTAAAGGTGTATCCAGTCCACGGGTTCATCCATTACTTGTGGGATACCAATACCAAAGCTTTAGGACACTGATGAAGGGAGGGACAAGGCAGGAACTTAAACGGAAGGCACCACTGCCTGCAAGACTTTTCTCCCAAAAATAGCCTCCGAGGAAGCAAAAGTATCAAATTTGTAGAATTTAGAAAAAGTATGAAGCGAAGACCAAGTCGCCGCCTTACAAATCTGTTCAGAGGCCTCATTTTTAAAAGCCCATGTGGAAGCTTCCGCTCTAGTGGAATGAGCTGTAATTCTTTCAGGAGGCTGCTGACCAGCAGTCTCATAAGCTAAACTGATTATGCTTCTCAACCAAAAAGAAAGATGCCGAAGTCTTTTGGCCTCTCCTCTGTCCAGAGTAGACAACAAACAATGCAGATGTTTGACGAAAATCCTTAGTAGCCTGTAAATAAAACTTTAAAGCACGAACCACGTCAAGATTGTGTAATAGACGTTCCTTCTTTGAAGGATTAGGATACAGTGAAGGAACAACAATCTGATTTATATTCTTATTAGATACCACCTTAGGAAGAAACCCAGGTTTGGTATGCAAAACTACCTTATCTGCATGGAAGATCAGATAAGGGGAATCACACTGTAAGGCAGATAACTCTGAAACTCTTTGAGCCAAAGAGATAGCTACCAAAAACTGAACTTTCCAAGATAAAAGCTTGATATCTATGGAATGCAAAGGTTCAAACGAACCCCTTGAAGAACTTTAAGAACTAAATTTAAACTCCATGGCGGAGCAACAGGTTTAAACACAGGCTTGATTCTAACTAAAGCCTGGCAAAACGCCTGAACGTCTGGAACATCTGCCAGACGCTTGTGCAGATGAATAGACAGAGCAGAAATCTGTCCCTTTAAGGAACTAGCTGACAATCCCTTCACCAATCCTTCTTGGAGAAAGGATAATATCCCAGGAATCCTGACCTTACTCCATGAGTAACCCTTGGGTTCACACCAATGAAGATATTTACACCATATCTTATGATAGATTTTCCAGGCGACAGGCTTTCGAGTCTGAATCAAGGTATCAATGACCGACTCAGAGAAACCACGTTTTGATAAAATCAAGCGTTCAATCTCCAAGCAGTCAGCCGCCGAGAAATTATATTTGGATGTTTGAATGGGCCTTAGAGTAGAAGGTCCTGCCTCAGCGGCAGAGTCCATGGTGGAAAGGATGACATGTCCACCAGATCTGCATACCAAGTCCTGCGTGGCCACGCAGGTGCTATCAAAATCACAGAAGCTCTCTCCTGCTTGATCTTGGCAATCAGACGAGGGAGGAGAGGAAATGGTGGGAACACATAAGCCAGGCTGAAGGACCAGGGCACTGCTAGAGCATCTATCAGCGCTGCCTGGGGATCCCTTGACCTGGACCCGTAAGAAGGAAGGATGGCGTTCTGACGAGATGCCATCAGATCCAGTTCTGGTTTGCCCCATAGTTGGATCAGCTGGGCAAATACCTCCGGATGGAGCTCCCACTCCCCCGGATGAAAAGTCTGCCGACTTAGAAAATCCGCCTCCCAGTTCTCTACTCCTGGGATATGGATAGCTGAGAGATGGCAAGAGTGAACCTCTGCCCATAGAATTATCTTTAAAACCTCCAACATTGCCAGGGGGCTTCTTGTTCCCCCCTGATGGTTGATATAGGCTACAGTCATGATATTGTCCGACTGAAATCTGATGAACCTGACCGCAGCTAGTTGAGGCCAAGCCTGAATAGCATTGAATATCGCTCTCAGTTCCAGAATGTTTATCGGAAGGAGGGCTTCCTCCCGAGTCCACGAACCCTGAGCCTTCAGGGAGTTCCAGACTGCGCCCCAGCCCAGAAGGCTGGCATCTGTCATCACTATAGTCCACTCTGGCCTGCGGAAACTCATTCCCCTGGACAGATGGACCCGAGATAACCACCAGAGAAGAGAATCCCTGGTCTCTTGATCCAGATTTAGCAGAGGGGACAAATCTGTGTAGTCCCCATTCCACTGATTGAGCATGCAAAGTTGCAGTGGTCTGAGATGTTGGCGGGCAAACGGAACTATGTCCATTGCCGCTACCATTAGGACGATAACTTCCATACACTGAGCCACTGACGGCCGAGAAGTGGAATGAAGAGCACGGCAGGAAGTTAGAAGCTTTGATAACCTGACCTTTGTCAGAAAAATTTTCATTTCTACTGAATCTATCAGTGTTCCTAGGAAGGAAACTCTTGTGAGAGGGGAGAGAGAACTCTTTTCTTCGTTCACCTTCCACCCGTGAGACCTCAGAAAGGCCAGAACAATGTCCATATGGGACTTGGCGATTTGAAAAGTCGACGCCTGTATCAGAATGTCTAGGTAAGGAGCCACCGCTATGCCTCGTGGCCTTAGAACCGCCAGTAGGGACCCTAGAACCTTCGTAAAGATTCTTGCCGCCGTGGCTAGCCCGAAGGGAAGAGCCACAAACTGGTAATGCCTGTCTAGGAAGGCGGACCTGAGGAACTGATGATCTCTGTGAATCTGAAATGGAGATAAGCATCCTTTAAGTCCACGGTAGTCATAAATTGACCCTCCTGGATCATAAGGAGGATGGTTCGTATAGTCTCCATCTTGAAGGATGGGACTCTGAGAAATTTGTTTAGGATCTTGAGATCCAAGATTGGTCTGAAAATTCCCTCTTTTTTTGGGAACTATAAACAGATTTGAATAGAAGCCCTGCCCCTGTTCCTCCCTTGGAACTGGGTGGATCACTCCCATAACCAGTAGGTCTTGAACACAACGTAAGAATGCCTCTCTCTTTATCTGGTTTACAGATAATTGTGAGAGATGAAGCTTTGAAGTCCAGAAGATATCCCTGGGAAACAATCTCTAATGCCCAGGGATCCTGGACGTCTCTTGCCCAAGCCTGGGTGAAGAGAGAAAGTCTGCCCCCTACTAGATCTGGTCCCGGATCAGGGGCTACTCCTTCATGCTGTCTTAGAGGCGGCAGCAGGTTTTCTGGCCTGCTTCCCCTTGTTCCAAGCCTGGTTCGGTCTCCAGACTGGTTTGGACTGGGCAAAATTTCCCTCTTGTTTTGCATTAGAGGAAGGTGAAGCTGCGCCACTCTTGAAGTTTCGAAAGGAACGAAAATTATTCTGTTTGGTCCTTAATTTATTGGACCTATCCTGAGGAAGGGCATGACCTTTTCCTCCAGTAATATCAGAAATAATCTCCTTCAGGCCCAGCCCGAATAGGATCTGTCCTTTGAAGGGAATGTTAAGAAGCTTAGACTTTGAAGTTACGTCTGCTGACCAGGACTTAAGCCATAGCGCCCTGCGTGCCAGAATGGCAAAACCTGAATTCTTAGCCGTTAGTTTGGTTAGATGAAAAACGGCGTCAGAAATAAAGGAATTAGCTAACTTGAGAGCTTTAATCCTGTCTAAAATATCATCTAACGGGGTCTCCACCTGTAGAGCCTCCTCAAGAGACTCGAACCAAAAAGCCGCTGCAGCAGCAATGCATGCAAGAGGCTGGAGAATAAAACCTTGATGGATAAAAATTTTCTTAAGGAGACCCTCCAATCTTTTATCCATAGGATCTAAGAAAGCATAACTGTCCTCGACGGGGATAGTTTTACGCTTAGCTAGGGAAGAGACTGCTCCCCTCCACCTTAGGGACCGTCTGCCACGAGTCCCGTATGGCAGCATCTATGGGAAACATCTTTTTAAAAGCAGGAGGGGGAGAGAACGGCACACCTGGTCTATCCCATTCCTTAGTAATAATTTCCGAAAACCTCTTAGGGACTGGAAAAACATCAGTGTAAACAGGCACTGCAAAGTATTTGTCCATTTTACACAATTTCTCTGGAACTACAATGGGGTCACAGTCATCTAGAGTCGCTAAAACCTCCCTGAGCAATAAGCGGAGGTGTTCAAGCTTAAATTTAAAGGCTGTCATTTCAGAATCGGACTGAAGTAACGTCTTCCCTGAATCTGAAATCTCACCCTCAGATAGCAAATCCCTTGCCATGGCTTCGGAGCATTGTGAGGGTATATCGGACATAGCTACTAAAGCATCAGAAAGCTCTGTATTTGTTCTAGCCCCAGAGCTGTCTCGCTTTCCTTGTAACCCTGGCAGTTTGGACAATACCTCTGAGGGTATTAGTCATAACTGCCGCCATGTCTTGTAAGGTAAACGCATTTTACGCGCTAGATTTACTTGTTACTTATTATATGAACATTACTGCTTACATTCATACATTGTCATGTGTCACCCTCTGCAAGATCAGACTGAGACACTTGTGTTATTATATGAACATTACTGCTTACATTCATACATTGTCATGTGTCCCCCTCTGCAAGATCAGACTGAGACACTTGTGTTATATGAACATTACTGCTTACATTCATACATTGTCATATGTCAGCCTCTGCAAGATCACACTGACACTTGTGTTATTATATGAACATTACTGCTTACATTCATACATTGTCATACGTCACCCTCTGTAAGATCAGACTGAGACACTTGTGTTATTATATTAACATTACTGCTTACATTCATGCATTGTCATACGTCACCCTCTGCAAGATCAGACTGAGACAGTTGTGTTATTATATTAACATTACTGCTTACATTCATGCATTGTCATACGTCACCCTCAGCAAGATCAGACACACACTTGTGTTATTATATGAACATTACTGCTTACATTCATACATTGTCATGTGTCCCCCTCTGCAAGATCACACTGACACTTGTGTTATTATATGAACATTACTGCTTACATTCATGCATTGTCATACGTCACCCTCTGCAAGATCAGACACACACTTGTGTTATTATATGAACATTACTGCTTACATTCATGCATTGTCATACGTCACCCTCTGCAAGATCAGACACACACTTGTGTTATTATATGAACATTACTGCTTACATTCATACATTGTCATATGTCACCCTCTGCAAGATCAGACAGACACTTGTGTTATTATATGAACATTACTGCTTACATTCATACATTGTCATACGTCACCCTCTGTAAGATCAGACTGAGACACTTGTGTTATTATATTAACATTACTGCTTACATTCATGCATTGTCATACGTCACCCTCTGCAAGATCAGACACACACTTGTGTTATTATATGAACATTACTGCTTACATTCATACATTGTCATATGTCACCCTCTGCAAGATCAGACACACACTTGTGTTATTATATGAACATTACTGCTTACATTCATACATTGTCATGTGTCCCCCTCTGCAAGATCAGACTGAGACACTTGTGTTATTATATGAACATTACTGCTTACATTCATACATTGTCATATGTCACCCTCTGCAAGATCAGACTGAGACACTTGTGTTATATGAACATTACTGCTTACATTCATACATTGTCATGTGTCACCCTCTGTAAGATCAGACTGAGACACTTGTGTTATTATATGAACATTACTGCTTACATTCATGCATTGTCATATGTCACCCTCTGCAAGATCAGACAGACACTTGTGTTATTATATGAACATTACTGCTTACATTCATACATTGTCATGTGTCCCCCTCTGCAAGATCAGACACACACTTGTGTTATTATATGAACATTACTGCTTACATTCATACATTGTCATATGTCACCCTCTGCAAGATCAGCCTGAGACACTTATATTATATGAACATTACTGCTTACATTCATACATTGTCATGTGTCCCCCTCTGCAAGATCAGACTGAGACACTTGTGTTATTATATGAACATTACTGCTTACATTCATACATTGTCATGTGTCACCCTCTGCAAGATCAGACACACACTTGTGTTATTATATGAACATTACTGCTTACATTCATACATTGTCATACGTCACCCTCTGCAAGATCAGACTGAGACACTTGTGTTATTATATGAACATTACTGCTTACATTCATACATTGTCATGTGTCCCCCTCTGCAAGATCAGACTGAGACACTTGTGTTATTATATGAACATTACTGCTTACATTCATACATTGTCATGTGTCCCCCTCTGCAAGATCAGACTGAGACACTTGTGTTATTATATGAACATTACTGCTTACATTCATACATTGTCATGTGTCCCCCTCTGCAAGATCAGACTGAGACACTTGTGTTATTATATTAACATTACTGCTTACATTCATGCATTGTCATACGTCACCCTCTGCAAGATCAGACTGAGACACTTGTGTTATTATATGAACATTACTGCTTACATTCATACATTGTCATGTGTCCCCCTCTGCAAGATCAGACCGACACTTGTGTTAAATGAACATTACTGCTTACATTCATACATTGTCATGTGTCACCCTCTGCAAGATCAGACAGACACTTGTGTTATTATATGAACATTACTGCTTACATTCATACATTGTCATATGTCACCCTCTGCAAGATCAGACTGAGACACTTGTGTTATTATATGAACATTACTGCTTACATTCATACATTGTCATACGTCCCCCTCTGCAAGATCAGACAGACACTTGTGTTATTATATGAACATTACTGCTTACATTCATACATTGTCATGTGTCACCCTCTGCAAGATCAGACAGACACTTGTGTTATTATATGAACATTACTGCTTACATTCATACATTGTCATATGTCACCCTCTGCAAGATCAGACTGAGACACTTGTGTTATTATATGAACATTACTGCTTACATTCATACATTGTCATACGTCACCCTCTGCAAGATCAGACTGAGACACTTGTGTTATTATATGAACATTACTGCTTACATTCATACATTGTCATGTGTCCCCCTCTGCAAGATCAGACAGACACTTGTGTTATATGAACATTACTGCTTACATTCATACATTGTCATGTGTCCCCCTCTGCAAGATCAGACTGAGACACTTGTGTTATTATATGAACATTACTGCTTACATTCATACATTGTCATGTGTCCCCCTCTGCAAGATCAGACAGACACTTGTGTTATTATATGAACATTACTGCTTACATTCATACATTGTCATATGTCACCCTCTGCAAGATCAGACAGACACTTGTGTTATTATATTAACATTACTGCTTACATTCATACATTGTCATATGTCACCCTCTGCAAGATCAGACTGAGACACTTGTGTTATATGAACATTACTGCTTACATTCATACATTGTCATGTGTCACCCTCTGTAAGATCAGACAGACACTTGTGTTATATGAACATTACTGCTTACATTCATACATTTTCATGTGTCCCCCTCTGCAAGATCAGACAGACACTTGTGTTATTATATGAACATTACTGCTTACATTCATACATTGTCATATGTCACCCTCTGCAAGATCAGACTGAGACACTTGTGTTATTATATGAACATTACTGCTTACATTCATACATTGTCATATGTCACCCTCTGCAAGATCAGACTGAGACACTTGTGTTATATGAACATTACTGCTTACATTCATACATTGTCATGTGTCCCCCTCTGCAAGATCAGACACACACTTGTGTTATTATATGAACATTACTGCTTACATTCATACATTGTCATATGTCACCCTCTGTAAGATCAGACTGAGACACTTGTGTTATTATATTAACATTACTGCTTACATTCATGCATTGTCATACGTCACCCTCTGCAAGATCAGACTGAGACACTTGTGTTATTATATGAACATTACTGCTTACATTCATACATTGTCATACGTCACCCTCTGTAAGATCAGACTGAGACACTTGTGTTATTATATGAACATTACTGCTTACATTCATACATTGTCATGTGTCACCCTCAGCAAGATCAGACACACACTTGTGTTATTATATTAACATTACTGCTTACATTCATGCATTGTCATACGTCACCCTCAGCAAGATCAGACACACACTTGTGTTATTATATGAACATTACTGCTTACATTCATACATTGTCATGTGTCACCCTCTGCAAGATCAGACAGACACTTGTGTTATTATATGAACATTACTGCTTACATTCATGCATTGTCATACGTCACCCTCTGCAAGATCAGACAGACACTTGTGTTATTATATGAACATTACTGCTTACATTCATACATTGTCATACGTCACCCTCTGTAAGATCAGACTGAGACACTTGTGTTATTATATTAACATTACTGCTTACATTCATACATTGTCATATGTCACCCTCTGCAAGATCAGACACACACTTGTGTTATTATATGAACATTACTGCTTACATTCATACATTGTCATACGTCACCCTCTGTAAGATCAGACTGAGACACTTGTGTTATTATATTAACATTACTGCTTACATTCATACATTGTCATATGTCCCCCTCTGCAAGATCAGACTGAGACACTTGTGTTATTATATGAACATTACTGCTTACATTCATACATTGTCATGTGTCACCCTCTGCAAGATCAGACAGACACTTGTGTTATTATATGAACATTACTGCTTACATTCATGCATTGTCATACGTCACCCTCTGCAAGATCAGACAGACACTTGTGTTATTATATGAACATTACTGCTTACATTCATACATTGTCATGTGTCCCCCTCTGCAAGATCAGACACACACTTGTGTTATTATATGAACATTACTGCTTACATTCATACATTGTCATGTGTCCCCCTCTGCAAGATCAGACACACACTTGTGTTATTATATGAACATTACTGCTTACATTCATACATTGTCATATGTCACCCTCTGTAAGATCAGACTGAGACACTTGTGTTATTATATGAACATTACTGCTTACATTCATACATTGTCATATGTCACCCTCTGTAAGATCAGACTAAGACACTTGTGTTATATGAACATTACTGCTTACATTCATACATTGTCATATGTCACCCTCTGCAAGATCAGACTGAGACACTTGTGTTATTATATTAACATTACTGCTTACATTCATACATTGTCATATGTCACCCTCTGCAAGATCAGACTAAGACACTTGTGTTATTATATGAACATTACTGCTTACATTCATACATTTTCATGTGTCCCCCTCTGCAAGATCAGACACACACTTGTGTTATTATATGAACATTACTGCTTACATTCATACATTGTCATATGTCCCCCTCTGCAAGATCAGACAGACACTTGTGTTATTATATGAACATTACTGCTTACATTCATACATTGTCATATGTCCCCCTCTGCAAGATCAGACAGACACTTGTGTTATTATATGAACATTACTGCTTACATTCATACATTGTCATGTGTCACCCTCTGCAAGATCAGACAGACACTTGTGTTATATGAACATTACTGCTTACATTCATACATTGTCATATGTCACCCTCTGCAAGATCAGACTGAGACACTTGTGTTATTATATGAACATTACTGCTTACATTCATACATTGTCATATGTCACCCTCTGCAAGATCAGACCGACACTTGTGTTATTATATGAACATTACTGCTTACATTCATACATTGTCATGTGTCACCCTCTGCAAGATCAGACAGACACTTGTGTTATTATATGAACATTACTGCTTACATTCATACATTGTCATGTGTCACCCTCTGCAAGATCAGACTGAGACACTTGTGTTATTATATGAACATTACTGCTTACATTCATGCATTGTCATACGTCACCCTCTGCAAGATCAGACTGAGACACTTGTGTTATTATATGAACATTACTGCTTACATTCATGCATTGTCATACGTCACCCTCTGCAAGATCAGACTGAGACACTTGTGTTATTATATTAACATTACTGCTTACATTCATACATTGTCATGTGTCCCCCTCTGCAAGATCAGACAGACACTTGTGTTATTATATTAACATTACTGCTTACATTCATACATTGTCATGTGTCCCCCTCTGCAAGATCAGACAGACACTTGTGTTATATGAACATTACTGCTTACATTCATACATTGTCATGTGTCACCCTCTGCAAGATCAGACTGAGACACTTGTGTTATTATATGAACATTACTGCTTACATTCATACATTGTCATACGTCACCCTCTGCAAGATCAGACTGAGACACTTGTGTTATTATATGAACATTACTGCTTACATTCATACATTGTCATACGTCACCCTCTGCAAGATCAGACAGACACTTGTGTTATTATATGAACATTACTGCTTACATTCATACATTGTCATGTGTCACCCTCTGCAAGATCAGACTGAGACACTTGTGTTATATGAACATTACTGCTTACATTCATACATTGTCATGTGTCACCCTCTGCAAGATCAGACTGAGACACTTGTGTTATTATATTAACATTACTGCTTACATTCATACATTGTCATGTGTCACCCTCTGCAAGATCAGACTGAGACACTTGTGTTATTATATTAACATTACTGCTTACATTCATACATTGTCATATGTCACCCTCTGCAAGATCAGACAGACACTTGTGTTATTATATTAACATTACTGCTTACATTCATACATTGTCATACGTCACCCTCTGCAAGATCAGACAGACACTTGTGTTATTATATGAACATTACTGCTTACATTCATACATTGTCATGTGTCACCCTCTGCAAGATCAGACACACACTTGTGTTATTATATGAACATTACTGCTTACATTCATACATTGTCATATGTCCCCCTCTGCAAGATCAGACAGACACTTGTGTTATTATATGAACATTACTG
The DNA here is from genome assembly GCF_027579735.1 of Bombina bombina. NCBI lineage: Eukaryota > Metazoa > Chordata > Amphibia > Anura > Bombinatoridae > Bombina > Bombina bombina. Next base: position 10,414,016 of record NC_069501.1, read on the forward strand.
CTTACATTCATACATTGTCATGTGTCACCCTCTGCAAGATCAGACTGAGACACTTGTGTTATTATATTAACATTACTGCTTACATTCATGCATTGTCATACGTCACCCTCAGCAAGATCAGACACACACTTGTGTTATTATATGAACATTACTGCTTACATTCATACATTGTCATGTGTCACCCTCTGCAAGATCAGACAGACACTTGTGTTATTATATGAACATTACTGCTTACATTCATGCATTGTCATACGTCACCCTCTGCAAGATCAGACAGACACTTGTGTTATTATATGAACATTACTGCTTACATTCATACATTGTCATGTGTCCCCCTCTGCAAGATCAGACTGAGACACTTGTGTTATTATATGAACATTACTGCTTACATTCATGCATTGTCATACGTCACCCTCTGCAAGATCAGACAGACACTTGTGTTATTATATTAACATTACTGCTTACATTCATACATTGTCATACGTCCCCCTCTGCAAGATCAGACACACAATTGTGTTATTATATGAACATTACTGCTTACATTCATACATTGTCATATGTCACCCTCTGCAAGATCAGACACACACTTGTGTTATTATATGAACATTACTGCTTACATTCATACATTGTCATATGTCCCCCTCTGCAAGATCAGACTGAGACACTTGTGTTATTATATGAACATTACTGCTTACATTCATACATTGTCATGTGTCACCCTCTGCAAGATCAGACAGACACTTGTGTTATTATATGAACATTACTGCTTACATTCATGCATTGTCATACGTCACCCTCTGCAAGATCAGACAGACACTTGTGTTATTATATGAACATTACTGCTTACATTCATGCATTGTCATACGTCACCCTCTGCAAGATCAGACAGACACTTGTGTTATATGAACATTACTGCTTACATTCATACATTGTCATGTGTCCCCCTCTGCAAGATCAGACTGAGACACTTGTGTTATTATATGAACATTACTGCTTACATTCATACATTGTCATATGTCACCCTCTGCAAGATCAGACTGAGACACTTGTGTTATTATATGAACATTACTGCTTACATTCATACATTGTCATGTGTCACCCTCTGTAAGATCAGACAGACACTTGTGTTATTATATTAACATTACTGCTTACATTCATACATTGTCATATGTCACCCTCTGCAAGATCAGACAGACACTTGTGTTATTATATTAACATTACTGCTTACATTCATACATTGTCATATGTCACCCTCTGCAAGATCAGACTGAGACACTTGTGTTATATGAACATTACTGCTTACATTCATACATTGTCATGTGTCACCCTCTGTAAGATCAGACAGACACTTGTGTTATATGAACATTACTGCTTACATTCATACATTTTCATGTGTCCCCCTCTGCAAGATCAGACAGACACTTGTGTTATTATATGAACATTACTGCTTACATTCATACATTGTCATATGTCACCCTCTGCAAGATCAGACTGAGACACTTGTGTTATTATATGAACATTACTGCTTACATTCATACATTGTCATATGTCACCCTCTGCAAGATCAGACTGAGACACTTGTGTTATATGAACATTACTGCTTACATTCATACATTGTCATGTGTCCCCCTCTGCAAGATCAGACACACACTTGTGTTATTATATGAACATTACTGCTTACATTCATACATTGTCATATGTCACCCTCTGTAAGATCAGACTGAGACACTTGTGTTATTATATTAACATTACTGCTTACATTCATGCATTGTCATACGTCACCCTCTGCAAGATCAGACTGAGACACTTGTGTTATTATATGAACATTACTGCTTACATTCATACATTGTCATACGTCACCCTCTGTAAGATCAGACTGAGACACTTGTGTTATTATATGAACATTACTGCTTACATTCATACATTGTCATGTGTCACCCTCAGCAAGATCAGACACACACTTGTGTTATTATATTAACATTACTGCTTACATTCATGCATTGTCATACGTCACCCTCAGCAAGATCAGACACACACTTGTGTTATTATATGAACATTACTGCTTACATTCATGCATTGTCATACGTCACCCTCTGCAAGATCAGACACACACTTGTGTTATTATATGAACATTACTGCTTACATTCATACATTGTCATATGTCACCCTCTGTAAGATCAGACTGAGACACTTGTGTTATTATATGAACATTACTGCTTACATTCATACATTGTCATACGTCACCCTCTGTAAGATCAGACTGAGACACTTGTGTTATTATATTAACATTACTGCTTACATTCATACATTGTCATACGTCACCCTCTGCAAGATCAGACAGACACTTGTGTTATTATATTAACATTACTGCTTACATTCATACATTGTCATACGTCCCCCTCTGCAAGATCAGACACACAATTGTGTTATTATATGAACATTACTGCTTACATTCATACATTGTCATATGTCACCCTCTGCAAGATCAGACACACACTTGTGTTATTATATGAACATTACTGCTTACATTCATACATTGTCATATGTCCCCCTCTGCAAGATCAGACTGAGACACTTGTGTTATTATATGAACATTACTGCTTACATTCATACATTGTCATGTGTCACCCTCTGCAAGATCAGACAGACACTTGTGTTATTATATGAACATTACTGCTTACATTCATGCATTGTCATACGTCACCCTCTGCAAGATCAGACAGACACTTGTGTTATTATATGAACATTACTGCTTACATTCATACATTGTCATGTGTCCCCCTCTGCAAGATCAGACTGAGACACTTGTGTTATTATATGAACATTACTGCTTACATTCATACATTGTCATGTGTCCCCCTCTGCAAGATCAGACAGACACTTGTGTTATTATATGAACATTACTGCTTACATTCATACATTGTCATATGTCACCCTCTGCAAGATCAGACAGACACTTGTGTTATTATATTAACATTACTGCTTACATTCATACATTGTCATATGTCACCCTCTGCAAGATCAGACTGAGACACTTGTGTTATATGAACATTACTGCTTACATTCATACATTGTCATGTGTCACCCTCTGTAAGATCAGACAGACACTTGTGTTATATGAACATTACTGCTTACATTCATACATTTTCATGTGTCCCCCTCTGCAAGATCAGACAGACACTTGTGTTATTATATGAACATTACTGCTTACATTCATACATTGTCATATGTCACCCTCTGCAAGATCAGACTGAGACACTTGTGTTATTATATGAACATTACTGCTTACATTCATACATTGTCATATGTCACCCTCTGCAAGATCAGACTGAGACACTTGTGTTATATGAACATTACTGCTTACATTCATACATTGTCATGTGTCCCCCTCTGCAAGATCAGACACACACTTGTGTTATTATATGAACATTACTGCTTACATTCATACATTGTCATATGTCACCCTCTGTAAGATCAGACTGAGACACTTGTGTTATTATATTAACATTACTGCTTACATTCATGCATTGTCATACGTCACCCTCTGCAAGATCAGACTGAGACACTTGTGTTATTATATGAACATTACTGCTTACATTCATACATTGTCATACGTCACCCTCTGTAAGATCAGACTGAGACACTTGTGTTATTATATGAACATTACTGCTTACATTCATACATTGTCATGTGTCACCCTCAGCAAGATCAGACACACACTTGTGTTATTATATTAACATTACTGCTTACATTCATGCATTGTCATACGTCACCCTCAGCAAGATCAGACACACACTTGTGTTATTATATGAACATTACTGCTTACATTCATGCATTGTCATACGTCACCCTCTGCAAGATCAGACACACACTTGTGTTATTATATGAACATTACTGCTTACATTCATACATTGTCATATGTCACCCTCTGTAAGATCAGACTGAGACACTTGTGTTATTATATGAACATTACTGCTTACATTCATGCATTGTCATACGTCACCCTCTGTAAGATCAGACTGAGACACTTGTGTTATTATATTAACATTACTGCTTACATTCATACATTGTCATACGTCACCCTCTGCAAGATCAGACAGACACTTGTGTTATTATATTAACATTACTGCTTACATTCATACATTGTCATATGTCACCCTCTGCAAGATCAGACACACACTTGTGTTATTATATGAACATTACTGCTTACATTCATACATTGTCATACGTCACCCTCTGTAAGATCAGACTGAGACACTTGTGTTATATGAACATTACTGCTTACATTCATACATTGTCATATGTCCCCCTCTGCAAGATCAGACTGAGACACTTGTGTTATTATATTAACATTACTGCTTACATTCATACATTGTCATATGTCCCCCTCTGCAAGATCAGACTGAGACACTTGTGTTATTATATGAACATTACTGCTTACATTCATACATTGTCATGTGTCACCCTCTGCAAGATCAGACAGACACTTGTGTTATTATATGAACATTACTGCTTACATTCATGCATTGTCATACGTCACCCTCTGCAAGATCAGACAGACACTTGTGTTATTATATGAACATTACTGCTTACATTCATGCATTGTCATACGTCACCCTCTGCAAGATCAGACAGACACTTGTGTTATTATATGAACATTACTGCTTACATTCATACATTGTCATGTGTCCCCCTCTGCAAGATCAGACACACACTTGTGTTATTATATGAACATTACTGCTTACATTCATACATTGTCATGTGTCCCCCTCTGCAAGATCAGACACACACTTGTGTTATTATATGAACATTACTGCTTACATTCATACATTGTCATATGTCACCCTCTGTAAGATCAGACTGAGACACTTGTGTTATATGAACATTACTGCTTACATTCATACATTGTCATATGTCACCCTCTGCAAGATCAGACTGAGACACTTGTGTTATTATATTAACATTACTGCTTACATTCATACATTGTCATATGTCACCCTCTGCAAGATCAGACTAAGACACTTGTGTTATTATATGAACATTACTGCTTACATTCATACATTGTCATGTGTCCCCCTCTGCAAGATCAGACTGAGACACTTGTGTTATTATATGAACATTACTGCTTACATTCATACATTGTCATATGTCCCCCTCTGCAAGATCAGACTGAGACACTTGTGTTATTATATGAACATTACTGCTTACATTCATACATTTTCATGTGTCCCCCTCTGCAAGATCAGACACACACTTGTGTTATTATATGAACATTACTGCTTACATTCATACATTGTCATATGTCCCCCTCTGCAAGATCAGACAGACACTTGTGTTATTATATGAACATTACTGCTTACATTCATACATTGTCATATGTCCCCCTCTGCAAGATCAGACAGACACTTGTGTTATTATATGAACATTACTGCTTACATTCATACATTGTCATGTGTCACCCTCTGCAAGATCAGACAGACACTTGTGTTATATGAACATTACTGCTTACATTCATACATTGTCATATGTCACCCTCTGCAAGATCAGACTGAGACACTTGTGTTATTATATGAACATTACTGCTTACATTCATACATTGTCATATGTCACCCTCTGCAAGATCAGACCGACACTTGTGTTATTATATGAACATTACTGCTTACATTCATACATTGTCATGTGTCCCCCTCTGCAAGATCAGACTGAGACACTTGTGTTATTATATGAACATTACTGCTTACATTCATACATTGTCATGTGTCACCCTCTGCAAGATCAGACTGAGACACTTGTGTTATTATATGAACATTACTGCTTACATTCATGCATTGTCATACGTCACCCTCTGCAAGATCAGACTGAGACACTTGTGTTATTATATGAACATTACTGCTTACATTCATGCATTGTCATACGTCACCCTCTGCAAGATCAGACTGAGACACTTGTGTTATTATATTAACATTACTGCTTACATTCATACATTGTCATGTGTCCCCCTCTGCAAGATCAGACAGACACTTGTGTTATTATATTAACATTACTGCTTACATTCATACATTGTCATGTGTCCCCCTCTGCAAGATCAGACAGACACTTGTGTTATATGAACATTACTGCTTACATTCATACATTGTCATGTGTCACCCTCTGCAAGATCAGACTGAGACACTTGTGTTATTATATGAACATTACTGCTTACATTCATACATTGTCATACGTCACCCTCTGCAAGATCAGACTGAGACACTTGTGTTATTATATGAACATTACTGCTTACATTCATACATTGTCATACGTCACCCTCTGCAAGATCAGACAGACACTTGTGTTATTATATGAACATTACTGCTTACATTCATACATTGTCATGTGTCACCCTCTGCAAGATCAGACTGAGACACTTGTGTTATATGAACATTACTGCTTACATTCATACATTGTCATGTGTCACCCTCTGCAAGATCAGACTGAGACACTTGTGTTATTATATTAACATTACTGCTTACATTCATACATTGTCATGTGTCACCCTCTGCAAGATCAGACTGAGACACTTGTGTTATTATATTAACATTACTGCTTACATTCATACATTGTCATATGTCACCCTCTGCAAGATCAGACAGACACTTGTGTTATTATATTAACATTACTGCTTACATTCATACATTGTCATGTGTCACCCTCTGCAAGATCAGACTGAGACACTTGTGTTATTATATGAACATTACTGCTTACATTCATACATTGTCATGTGTCACCCTCTGCAAGATCAGACACACACTTGTGTTATTATATGAACATTACTGCTTACATTCATACATTGTCATATGTCCCCCTCTGCAAGATCAGACAGACACTTGTGTTATTATATGAACATTACTGCTTACATTCATACATTGTCATGTGTCCCCCTCTGCAAGATCAGACTGAGACACTTGTGTTATTATATTAACATTACTGCTTACATTCATGCATTGTCATACGTCACCCTCAGCAAGATCAGACACACACTTGTGTTATTATATGAACATTACTGCTTACATTCATACATTGTCATGTGTCACCCTCTGCAAGATCAGACTGAGACACTTGTGTTATTATATGAACATTACTGCTTACATTCATACATTGTCATACGTCACCCTCTGCAAGATCAGACAGACACTTGTGTTATTATATGAACATTACTGCTTACATTCATACATTGTCATGTGTCACCCTCTGCAAGATCAGACAGACACTTGTGTTATTATATGAACATTACTGCTTACATTCATACATTGTCATGTGTCACCCTCTGCAAGATCAGACAGACACTTGTGTTATTATATGAACATTACTGCTTACATTCATACATTGTCATGTGTCACCCTCTGCAAGATCAGACAGACACTTGTGTTATTATATGAACATTACTGCTTACATTCATGCATTGTCATACGTCACCCTCTGCAAGATCAGACAGACACTTGTGTTATTATATGAACATTACTGCTTACATTCATACATTGTCATGTGTCCCCCTCTGCAAGATCAGACTGAGACACTTGTGTTATTATATGAACATTACTGCTTACATTCATGCATTGTCATACGTCACCCTCTGCAAGATCAGACAGACACTTGTGTTATTATATTAACATTACTGCTTACATTCATACATTGTCATACGTCCCCCTCTGCAAGATCAGACACACAATTGTGTTATTATATGAACATTACTGCTTACATTCATACATTGTCATATGTCACCCTCTGCAAGATCAGACACACACTTGTGTTATTATATGAACATTACTGCTTACATTCATACATTGTCATATGTCCCCCTCTGCAAGATCAGACTGAGACACTTGTGTTATTATATGAACATTACTGCTTACATTCATACATTGTCATGTGTCACCCTCTGCAAGATCAGACAGACACTTGTGTTATTATATGAACATTACTGCTTACATTCATGCATTGTCATACGTCACCCTCTGCAAGATCAGACAGACACTTGTGTTATTATATGAACATTACTGCTTACATTCATGCATTGTCATACGTCACCCTCTGCAAGATCAGACAGACACTTGTGTTATTATATGAACATTACTGCTTACATTCATACATTGTCATACGTCACCCTCTGTAAGATCAGACTGAGACACTTGTGTTATTATATTAACATTACTGCTTACATTCATACATTGTCATATGTCACCCTCTGCAAGATCAGACACACACTTGTGTTATTATATGAACATTACTGCTTACATTCATACATTGTCATGTGTCACCCTCTGCAAGATCAGACAGACACTTGTGTTATTATATGAACATTACTGCTTACATTCATACATTGTCATATGTCCCCCTCTGCAAGATCAGACTGAGACACTTGTGTTATTATATGAACATTACTGCTTACATTCATACATTGTCATACGTCACCCTCTGTAAGATCAGACTGAGACACTTGTGTTATTATATGAACATTACTGCTTACATTCATACATTGTCATGTGTCCCCCTCTGCAAGATCAGACTGAGACACTTGTGTTATTATATGAACATTACTGCTTACATTCATACATTGTCATATGTCACCCTCTGCAAGATCAGACAGACACTTGTGTTATTATATGAACATTACTGCTTACATTCATGCATTGTCATGTGTCCCCCTCTGCAAGATCAGACAGACACTTGTGTTATTATATGAACATTACTGCTTACATTCATACATTGTCATGTGTCACCCTCTGCAAGATCAGACTGAGACACTTGTGTTATTATATGAACATTACTGCTTACATTCATACATTGTCATATGTCCCCCTCTGCAAGATCAGACTGAGACACTTGTGTTATTATATGAACATTACTGCTTACATTCATACATTGTCATGTGTCACCCTCTGCAAGATCAGACACACACTTGTGTTATTATATGAACATTACTGCTTACATTCATACATTGTCATATGTCACCCTCTGCAAGATCAGCCTGAGACACTTATATTATATGAACATTACTGCTTACATTCATACATTGTTATGTGTCCCCCTCTGCAAGATCAGACTGAGACACTTGTGTTATATGAACATTACTGCTTACATTCATACATTGTCATACGTCACCCTCTGCAAGATCAGACTGAGACACTTGTGTTATATGAACATTACTGCTTACATTCATACATTGTCATACGTCACCCTCTGCAAGATCAGACTGAGACACTTGTGTTATTATATGAACATTACTGCTTACATTCATACATTGTCATGTGTCCCCCTCTGCAAGATCAGACTGAGACACTTGTGTTATTATATGAACATTACTGCTTACATTCATGCATTGTCATACGTCACCCTCTGCAAGATCAGACACACACTTGTGTTATTATATGAACATTACTGCTTACATTCATACATTGTCATGTGTCCCCCTCTGCAAGATCAGACTGAGACACTTGTGTTATTATATGAACATTACTGCTTACATTCATACATTGTCATGTGTCCCCCTCTGCAAGATCAGACAGACACTTGTGTTATTATATGAACATTACTGCTTACATTCATACATTGTCATGTGTCCCCCTCTGCAAGATCAGACAGACACTTGTGTTATTATATGAACATTACTGCTTACATTCATACATTGTCATGTGTCACCCTCTGCAAGATCAGACAGACACTTGTGTTATTATATGAACATTACTGCTTACATTCATACATTGTCATGTGTCACCCTCTGCAAGATCAGACAGACACTTGTGTTATTATATGAACATTACTGCTTACATTCATACATTGTCATGTGTCACCCTCTGCAAGATCAGACAGACACTTGTGTTATTATATGAACATTACTGCTTACATTCATACATTGTCATGTGTCACCCTCTGTAAGATCAGACAGACACTTGTGTTATATGAACATTACTGCTTACATTCATACATTGTCATGTGTCCCCCTCTGCAAGATCAGACCGACACTTGTGTTATTATATGAACATTACTGCTTACATTCATACATTGTCATATGTCACCCTCTGCAAGATCAGACTGAGACACTTGTGTTATTATATGAACATTACTGCTTACATTCATACATTGTCATGTGTCCCCCTCTGCAAGATCAGACTGAGACACTTGTGTTATATGAACATTACTGCTTACATTCATACATTGTCATACGTCCCCCTCTGCAAGATCAGACAGACACTTGTGTTATTATATGAACATTACTGCTTACATTCATACATTGTCATATGTCACCCTCTGCAAGATCAGACTGAGACACTTGTGTTATTATATGAACATTACTGCTTACATTCATACATTGTCATGTGTCACCCTCTGCAAGATCAGACAGACACTTGTGTTATTATATGAACATTACTGCTTACATTCATACATTGTCATACGTCACCCTCTGCAAGATCAGACTGAGACACTTGTGTTATTATATGAACATTACTGCTTACATTCATACATTGTCATACGTCACCCTCTGCAAGATCAGACTGAGACACTTGTGTTATTATATGAACATTACTGCTTACATTCATACATTGTCATACGTCACCCTCTGCAAGATCAGACTGAGACACTTGTGTTATTATATGAACATTACTGCTTACATTCATACATTGTCATGTGTCACCCTCTGCAAGATCAGACTGAGACACTTGTGTTATTATATTAACATTACTGCTTACATTCATACATTGTCATATGTCACCCTCTGCAAGATCAGACACACACTTGTGTTATTATATGAACATTACTGCTTACATTCATACATTGTCATACGTCACCCTCTGCAAGATCAGACACACACTTGTGTTATTATATGAACATTACTGCTTACATTCATACATTGTCATGTGTCCCCCTCTGCAAGATCAGACAGACACTTGTGTTATTATATTAACATTACTGCTTACATTCATACATTGTCATGTGTCCCCCTCTGCAAGATCAGACAGACACTTGTGTTATTATATGAACATTACTGCTTACATTCATACATTGTCATATGTCACCCTCTGCAAGATCAGACTGAGACACTTGTGTTATTATATTAACATTACTGCTTACATTCATACATTGTCATATGTCACCCTCTGCAAGATCAGACTGAGACACTTGTGTTATTATATTAACATTACTGCTTACATTCATACATTTTCATGTGTCCCCCTCTGCAAGATCAGACACACACTTGTGTTATTATATTAACATTACTGCTTACATTCATACATTGTCATGTGTCCCCCTCTGCAAGATCAGACACACACTTGTGTTATTATATGAACATTACTGCTTACATTCATACATTGTCATGTGTCCCCCTCTGCAAGATCAGACTGAGACACTTGTGTTATTATATGAACATTACTGCTTACATTCATACATTGTCATACGTCACCCTCTGCAAGATCAGACAGACACTTGTGTTATATGAACATTACTGCTTACATTCATACATTGTCATGTGTCACCCTCTGCAAGATCAGACAGACACTTGTGTTATATGAACATTACTGCTTACATTCATACATTGTCATGTGTCACCCTCTGTAAGATCAGACTGAGACACTTGTGTTATTATATGAACATTACTGCTTACATTCATACATTGTCATACGTCACCCTCTGCAAGATCAGACTGAGACACTTGTGTTATTATATGAACATTACTGCTTACATTCATACATTGTCATATGTCACCCTCTGCAAGATCAGACCGACACTTGTGTTATTATATGAACATTACTGCTTACATTCATACATTGTCATGTGTCACCCTCTGCAAGATCAGACAGACACTTGTGTTATTATATGAACATTACTGCTTACATTCATACATTGTCATGTGTCACCCTCTGCAAGATCAGACTGAGACACTTGTGTTATTATATGAACATTACTGCTTACATTCATGCATTGTCATACGTCACCCTCTGCAAGATCAGACTGAGACACTTGTGTTATTATATGAACATTACTGCTTACATTCATACATTGTCATACGTCACCCTCTGCAAGATCAGACTGAGACACTTGTGTTATTATATTAACATTACTGCTTACATTCATACATTGTCATGTGTCCCCCTCTGCAAGATCAGACAGACACTTGTGTTATTATATTAACATTACTGCTTACATTCATACATTGTCATGTGTCCCCCTCTGCAAGATCAGACAGACACTTGTGTTATTATATTAACATTACTGCTTACATTCATACATTGTCATACGTCACCCTCTGCAAGATCAGACACACACTTGTGTTATATGAACATTACTGCTTACATTCATACATTGTCATACGTCACCCTCTGCAAGATCAGACAGACACTTGTGTTATATGAACATTACTGCTTACATTCATACATTGTCATGTGTCACCCTCTGCAAGATCAGACTGAGACACTTGTGTTATTATATTAACATTACTGCTTACATTCATACATTGTCATGTGTCACCCTCTGCAAGATCAGACTGAGACACTTGTGTTATTATATGAACATTACTGCTTACATTCATACATTGTCATGTGTCACCCTCTGCAAGATCAGACACACACTTGTGTTATTATATGAACATTACTGCTTACATTCATACATTGTCATACGTCACCCTCTGCAAGATCAGACCGACACTTGTGTTATTATATTAACATTACTGCTTACATTCATACATTGTCATGTGTCACCCTCTGCAAGATCAGACAGACACTTGTGTTATTATATTAACATTACTGCTTACATTCATACATTGTCATGTGTCACCCTCTGTAAGATCAGACAGACACTTGTGTTATATGAACATTACTGCTTACATTCATACATTGTCATGTGTCCCCCTCTGCAAGATCAGACAGACACTTGTGTTATTATATTAACATTACTGCTTACATTCATACATTGTCATACGTCACCCTCTGCAAGATCAGACTGAGACACTTGTGTTATTATATGAACATTACTGCTTACATTCATACATTGTCATATGTCACCCTCTGCAAGATCAGACAGACACTTGTGTTATTATATGAACATTACTGCTTACATTCATACATTGTCATGTGTCACCCTCTGCAAGATCAGACTGAGACACTTGTGTTATTATATTAACATTACTGCTTACATTCATACATTGTCATATGTCACCCTCTGCAAGATCAGACTGAGACACTTGTGTTATTATATTAACATTACTGCTTACATTCATACATTGTCATACGTCACCCTCTGCAAGATCAGACAGACACTTGTGTTATTATATGAACATTACTGCTTACATTCATACATTGTCATACGTCACCCTCTGTAAGATCAGACTGAGACACTTGTGTTATTATATGAACATTACTGCTTACATTCATACATTGTCATGTGTCCCCCTCTGCAAGATCAGACACACACTTGTGTTATTATATGAACATTACTGCTTACATTCATACATTGTCATATGTCACCCTCTGCAAGATCAGACTGAGACACTTGTGTTATTATATGAACATTACTGCTTACATTCATACATTGTCATGTGTCCCCCTCTGCAAGATCAGACTGAGACACTTGTGTTATATGAACATTACTGCTTACATTCATACATTGTCATACGTCACCCTCTGCAAGATCAGACACACACTTGTGTTATATGAACATTACTGCTTACATTCATACATTGTCATACGTCACCCTCTGCAAGATCAGACACACACTTGTGTTATTATATTAACATTACTGCTTACATTCATACATTGTCATACGTCACCCTCTGCAAGATCAGACAGACACTTGTGTTATTATATGAACATTACTGCTTACATTGTCATACGTCACCCTCTGCAAGATCAGACTGAGACACTTGTGTTATTATATGAACATTACTGCTTACATTCATACATTGTCATACGTCACCCTCTGCAAGATCAGACTGAGACACTTGTGTTATATGAACATTACTGCTTACATTCATACATTGTCATGTGTCCCCCTCTGCAAGATCAGACTGAGACACTTGTGTTATTATATGAACATTACTGCTTACATTCATACATTGTCATGTGTCCCCCTCTGCAAGATCAGACACACACTTGTGTTATTATATGAACATTACTGCTTACATTCATACATTGTCATGTGTCCCCCTCTGCAAGATCAGACTGAGACACTTGTGTTATATGAACATTACTGCTTACATTCATACATTGTCATACGTCACCCTCTGCAAGATCAGACACACACTTGTGTTATTATATTAACATTACTGCTTACATTCATACATTGTCATACGTCACCCTCTGCAAGATCAGACAGACACTTGTGTTATTATATGAACATTACTGCTTACATTCATACATTGTCATGTGTCACCCTCTGCAAGATCAGACTGAGACACTTGTGTTATTATATGAACATTACTGCTTACATTCATACATTGTCATGTGTCACCCTCTGCAAGATCAGACTGAGACACTTGTGTTATTATATGAACATTACTGCTTACATTCATACATTGTCATACGTCACCCTCTGCAAGATCAGACTGAGACACTTGTGTTATTATATGAACATTACTGCTTACATTCATACATTGTCATATGTCACCCTCTGCAAGATCAGACTGAGACACTTGTGTTATTATATGAACATTACTGCTTACATTCATACATTGTCATGTGTCACCCTCTGCAAGATCAGACTGAGACACTTGTGTTATTATATGAACATTACTGCTTACATTCATACATTGTCATACGTCACCCTCTGCAAGATCAGACTGAGACACTTGTGTTATTATATGAACATTACTGCTTACATTCATACATTGTCATGTGTCACCCTCTGCAAGATCAGACTGAGACACTTGTGTTATTATATGAACATTACTGCTTACATTCATGCATTGTCATACGTCACCCTCTGTAAGATCAGACTGAGACACTTGTGTTATTATATGAACATTACTGCTTACATTCATACATTGTCATGTGTCACCCTCTGCAAGATCAGACACACACTTGTGTTATTATATGAACATTACTGCTTACATTCATACATTGTCATGTGTCCCCCTCTGCAAGATCAGACAGACACTTGTGTTAAATGAACATTACTGCTTACATTCATACATTGTCATATGTCACCCTCTGCAAGATCAGACAGACACTTGTGTTATATGAACATTACTGCTTACATTCATACATTGTCATATGTCACCCTCTGCAAGATCAGACTGTTCTGTAGTTTTAAAATCTAATATTTTGTTTGGTTAGATATCCTACTATTTTTTGCGCAAATGGTGAAAAAATATTTTCTTCTAATTTTCAGTTAGAAATGTTTAATGATAGACATAGAATTCTAATGGTCTAAAGCGAAGAGACCCTAAATGTATATTTATTTTTTCCTGCAGTGTAGGATCCCTCCTTACCCCCAATCAGCTCTCTAATCTTCCCCCCTCCACCTATTAGCCGCCATCTTAGGTACTGGCAGCTGTCTGCCAGTACCCAGTTTGCTCTCATTTTTATTTTTCTGTAGTGTAGCTACCCCCCCATATCTACCCCACTTTCCACTATATCAACCCCCTCTTTCTGCTTTCCCCTCCTTCCCACTCACTGTGGCTCCATACTTTTTTTTTTCCCCCAGTAGCGTAGCTGTCCCATCCCTCCCACCCACCTCCCGCCCCTCCAGTGATGGGCCACCCTCTCTCCTTACCCTTCTACCAATGATCGGCACCACTGCTGTCTGATGCAGAGAGGGCCACACAGAGTGTCCCACTCTTCATCAGTAACTATTTCTGCAGTACCCCATGCAGAAGTAGCGCAATCTGGCTATTTTTATCAAGATCACGGCAGAGAAAAGCCCAGGACTGCAGTGTCATACAGGGTACAATGCGGGTCCTTAAGTGGTTAAATTATGTAATAAAATTTGGATAGAAGAAAATGTTAAATTACAAAGGATTAAACTGCCCCAACCCAGCTGCTTCATAATACCACCATTGTTTGTTAGAAGACTGCCCAATATTATGTTATTGTGCAGTGTGTTACCTGTGCCTCGTAAACACTCTACCGCTGTGGTAAACCCTCGGGTACGTGGAAGGAGATGGTGCTTCAGCCGAGCCAGACCCTTTTTGTCAGCGACCTCCATACTGATCTTGTGCTTTGTCTCAGTGAAACGTGTCCCCTCACAATACAACAGGAACTAGAGAGGAAACAGAGACTGAATTCAAATGGGGAACAGTTGAAGAGTTTGTAAACTAGAAGCAAAGGGTGGATGTGGTCACCCAAGCTATGGAGAACACAGAGAGGACTTTGAGAGGACACAGGCACGGAGGTGCACAAGCAAATTTAACACTGGTTCCCTGATTAGTCACAAACACTCAAATCCCAGAACACCAAGTCTGCACTCACCCCAAGACACAGATGCTGGGAGAACTGTGCTCACTCATCCACCTCAGGATGCCATTCATCCCAAATCTCTGTATGGATAAAAAGGAAATGGAATTTTTTGTTAATTTTATTTTTCTGCTACACATTCAATGACCACATTCACCAAATGGCACCGCCTTGCCCTCAGCATGGCATAAAAACCTCCACACCCACTCAAGACACTGCTGGTCATAACAGGGAGGGCATTGGTGCTTCCAGTCAAGGAATATGGCAAATAGAATGAATTCAAATGTAAAATGCCATGATAGCATTCATCAAATACACCCTTGCATGTGAAAAATAGATGCCCACTATAGACACTGCCGGTCATAACAGGGAGCTTTGGTGATTGCTGACATGGAATATGGAAAAATGAAAATGTAAAGCATTATTTGCTAATACACCGACAGCTCATTCACCAAAATACAACACACCAGACATTACTGAACACAAGGGAAGCCATTTCATAAAACACCATGTAATACTGATGCTACAAAACAAATCTGCCAAAGCCTAGCCGCATTACTGAATACAATCTGCTGGTGCTCTAGAAATAAACATCTGACACTTGAAGAATTTAACAGAATAATAAAAACAAAATTAAAGACTTCTACATATTCCAATATGGCTGCTGCACCATGTGACTGATCCTAGTCTTGGTGAATCTAGATCCCAGCATACTGTAAGTTCACTATACAACCTGCAGAGAAAAATCTTTTTAAATACTGTCAAAAATCCACCGCTTAAACCAAGAGGTCTGCCAGACCATGTAACACATACCCTCCATATTACAAAGAGTAGTCATTTTAAAACATTTTTATTGAAAAAAAAATAAAGCGCTATTAATTCAAAATGGCAGCCAAACCACACAAATAGACTTCTCTTAGAACATAAAATTTCATAACCAGTTTCGGAGGAGAGTTTTGTATTAATTTTTTTTGTTTTTTAAATCTGTAAGTAACAAAATGGCTTTCAGATTACACATACTAAAGCTCACCATAGACCTCTACAATTTCCTAAAGTTTCATTAAAAAACTTTTATAAAAAGTTAGACTTCAAGATGGTGACCGCTACGTTTTCTTTGGGAGTCATGCACTGTAAAATAGCTTAAAAATGTAATGCTAACCCCGCACATTTAAATGAAACAACAAACAAAGGGTTAGTGTCTTAACGGCCAGTTGGAACAACCAGGGTAGAAGACATAGCCAATGACACGTGAAATCTCAGCAGCTTAAGAAACTATCCATGATTATTTCTGAAAAACCCAAGATGGCTGCCACATGTGTTCTTGTCAAACTTAAAATGTAGGTCAGCGAGTGTCACATCCATAAAGAGTGGTTCTGAAGAAAAAAAACAAAAAACATAATTTATGTAAGAACTTACCTGATAAATTCATTTCTTTCATATTAGCAAGAGTCCATGAGCTAGTGACGTATGGGATATACATTCCTACCAGGAGGGGCAAAGTTTCCCAAACCTCAAAATGCCTATAAATACACCCCTCACCACACCCACAATTCAGTTTAACGAATAGCCAAGAAGTGGGGTGATAAGAAAAAAGTGCGAAAGCATATAAAATAAGGAATTGGAATAATTGTGCTTTATACAAAAAAATCATAACCACCACAAAAAAGGGCGGGCCTCATGTACTCTTGCTAATATGAAAGAAATGAATTTATCAGGTAAGTTCTTACATAAATTATGTTTTCTTTCATGTAATTAGCAAGAGTCCATGAGCTAGTGACGTATGGGATAATGATTACCCAAGATGTGGATCTTTCCACACAAGAGTCACTAGAGAGGGAGGGATAAAATAAAGACAGCCAATTCCTGCTGAAAATAATCCACACCCAAAATAAAGTTTAATGAAAAACATATGCAGAAGATTCAAACTGAAACCGCTGCCTGAAGTACTTTTCTACCAAAAACTGCTTCAGAAGAAGAAAATACATCAAAATGGTAGAATTTAGTAAAAGTATGCAAAGAGGACCAAGTTGCTGCTTTGCAAATCTGATCAACCGAAGCTTCATTCCTAAACGCCCAGGAAGTAGAAACTGACCTAGTAGAATGAGCTGTAATCCTTTGAGGCGGAGTTTTACCCGACTCAACAAGATGAATTAAAGATTTCAACCAAGATGCCAAAGAAATGGCAGAAGCTTTCTGACCTTTTCTAGAACCGGAAAAGATGACAAATAGACTAGAAGTCTTTCGGAAAGATTTAGTAGCTTCAACATAATATTTCAAAGCTTAACAACATCCAAAGAATGCAACGATTTCTCCTTAGAATTCTTAGGATTAGGACATAATGAAGGAACCACAATTTCTCTACTAATGTTGGAATTCACAACTTTAGGTAAAAATTCAAAAGAAGTTCGCAACACCGCCTTATCCTGATGAAAAATCAGAAAAGGAGACTCACAAGAAAGAGCAGATAATTCAGAAACTCTTCTGGCAGAAGAGATGGCCAAAAGGAACAAAACTTTCCAAGAAAGTAATTTAATGTCCAATGAATGCATAGGTTCAAATGGAGGAGCTTGAAGAGCCCCCAGAACCAAATTCAAACTCCAAGAAGGAGAAATTGACTTAATGACAGGTTTTATACGAACCAAAGCTTGTACAAAACAATGAATATCAGGAAGAATAGCAATCTTTCTGTGAAAAAGAACAGAAAGAGCAGAGATTTGTCCTTTCAAGGAACTTGCGGACAAACCCTTATCTAAACCATCCTGAAGAAACTAATATTCTCGGTATTCTAAAAGAATGCCAAGAAAAATGATGAGAAAGACACCAAGAAATATAAGTCTTCCAGACTCTATAATATATCTCTCGAGATACAGATTTACGAGCCTGTAACATAGTATTAATCACAGAGTCAGAGAAACCTCTTTGACCAAGAATCAAGCGTTCAATCTCCATACCTTTAAATTTATGGATTTGAGATCCTGATGGAAAAAAGGACCTTGAGACAGAAGGTCTGGTCTTAACGGAAGAGTCCACGGTTGGCAAGAGGCCATCCGGACAAGATCCGCATACCAAAACCTGTGAGGCCATGCCGGAGCTACCAGCAGAACAAACTAACATTCCTTCAGAATCTTGGAGATTACTCTTGGAAGAAGAACTAGAGGCGGAAAGATATAGGCAGGATGATACTTCCAAGGAAGTGATAATGCATCCACTGCCTCCGCCTGAGGATCCCGGGATCTGGACAGATACCTGGGAAGTCTCTTGTTTAGATGAGACGCCATCAGATCTATTTCTGGAAGTTCCCACATTTGAACAATTTGAAGAAATACCTCTGGGTGAAGAGACCATTCGCCCGGATGCAACATTTGGCGACTGAGATAATCCGCTTCCCAATTGTCTATACCTGGGATATGAACCGCAGAGATTAGACAGGAGCTGGATTCCGCCCAAACCAAAATTCGAGATACTTCTTTCATAGCCAGAGGACTGTGAGTCCCTCCTTGATGATTGATGTATGCCACAGTTGTGACATTGTCTGTCTGAAAACAAATGAACGATTCTCTCTTCAGAAGAGGCCAAAACTGAAGAGCTCTGAAAATTGCACGGAGTTCCAAAATATTGATCGGTAATCTCACCTCCTGAGATTCCCAAACTCCTTGTGCCGTCAGAGATCCCCACACAGCTCCCCAACCTGTGAGACTTGCATCTGTTGAAATTACAGTCCAGGTCGGAAGCACAAAAGAAGCCCCCTGAATTAAATGATGGTGATCTGTCCACCACGTTAGAGAGTGTCGAACAATCGGTTTTAAAGATATTAATTGAAATATCTTTGTGTAATCCTTGCACCATTGATTCAGCATACAGAGCTGAAGAGGTCGCATGTGAAAACGAGCAAAGGGGATCGCGTCCGATGCAGCAGTCATAAGACCTAGAATTTCCATGCATAAGGCTACCGAAGGGAATGATTGTGACTGAAGGTTTCGACAAGCTGCAATCAGTTTTAGACGCCTCTTGTCTGTTAAAGACAGAGTCATGGACACTGAATCTATCTGGAAACCCAGAAAGGTTACCCTTGTCTGAGGAATCAAAGAACTTTTTGGTAAATTGATCCTCCAACCATGATCTTGAAGAAACAACACAAGTCGATTCGTATGAGATTCTGCTAAATGTAAAGACGGAGCAAGTACCAAGATATCGTCCAAATAAAGAAATACCACAATACCCTGTTCTCTGATTACAGACAGAAGGGCACCGAGAACCTTTGAAAAAATTCTTGGAGCTGTAGCTAGGCCAAACGGTAGAGCCACAAACTGGTAATGCTTGTCCAGAAAAGAGAATCTCAGGAACTGATAGTGATCTGGATGAATCGGAATATGCAGATATGCATCCTGTAAATCTATTGTGGACATATAATTTCCTTGCTAAACAAAAGGCAAGATAGTCCTTACAGTTACCATCTTGAACGTTGGTATCCTTACATAATGATTCAATATTTTTAGATCCAGAACTGGTCTGAAGGAATTCTCCTTCTTTGGTACAATGAAGAGATTTGAATAAAACCCCATCCCCTGTACCGGAACTGGAACTGGCATAATTACTCCAGCCAACTCTAGATCTGAAACACAATTCAGAAATGCTTGAGCTTTCACTGGATTTACTGGGACACGGGAAAGAAAAAATCTCTTTGCAGGAGGTCTCATCTTGAAACCAATTCTGTACCCTTCTGAAACAATGTTCTGAATCCAAAGATTGTGAACAGAATTGATCCAAATTTCTTTGAAAAAAACGTAACCTGCCCCCTACCAGCTGAGCTGGAATGAGGGCCGCACCTTCATGTGGACTTAGAAGCAGGCTTTGCCTTTCTAGCAGGCTTGGATTTATTCCAGACTGGAGATGGTTTCCAAACTGAAACTGCTCCTGAGGACAAAGGATCAGGCTTTTGTTCTTTGTTGAAACGAAAGGAACGAAAACTATTATTAGCCCTGTTTTTACCTTTAGATTTTTTATCCTGTGGTAAAAAAGTTCCTTTCCCACCAGTAACAGTTGAGATAATAGAATCCAACTGAGAACCAAATAATTTGTTACCCTGGAAAGAAATGGAAAGTAGAGTTGATTTAGAAGCCATATCAGCATTCCAAGTCTTAAGCCATAAAGCTCTTCTAGCTAAAATAGCTAGAGACATAAACCTGACATCAACTCTAATAATATCAAAAATGGCATCACAAATAAAATTATTAGCATGCTGAAGAAGAATAATAATATCATGAGAATCAGGATTTGCTACTTGTTGCGCTAAAGTTTCCAACCAAAAAGTTGAAGCTGCAGCAACATCAGCTAATGATATAGCAGGCCTAAGAAGATTACCTGAACACAGATAAGCTTTTCTTAGAAAGGATTCAATTTTCCTATCTAAAGGATCTTTAAACGAAGTACCATCTGACGTAGGAATGGTAGTACGTTTAGCAAGGGTAGAAATAGCCCCATCAACTTTAGGGATTTTGTCCCAAAATTCTAACCTGTCAGACGGTACAGGATATAATTGCTTAAAACGTTTAGAAGGAGTAAATGAATTACCCAATTTATCCCATTCTTTGGAAATTACTGCAGAAATAGCATTAGGAACAGGAAAAACTTCTGGAATAACCACAGGAGATTTAAATACCTTATCTAAACGTTTAGAATTAGTATCAAGAGGACCAGAATCCTCTATTTCTAAAGCAATTAATACTTCTTTAAGTAAAGAACGAATAAATTCCATTTTAAATAAATATGAGGATTTATCAGCATCAATCTCTGAAACAGAATCCTCTGAACCAGAAGAGTCATCAGAATCAGAATGATGATGTTCATTTAAAAATTCATCTGTAGGGAGAGAAGTTTTAAAAGATTTTTTACGTTTACTAGAAGGAGAAATAACAGACATAGCCTTCTTTATGGATTCAGAAACAAAATCTCTTATGTTATCAGGAACATTCTGCACCTTAGATGTTGAAGGAACTGCAACAGACAATGGTACATTACTAAAGGAAATATTATCTGCATTAACAAGTTTGTCATGACAATTAATACAAACAGCCGGAGGAATAGCTACCAAAAGTTTACAGCAGATACACTTAGCTTTGGTAGATCCAGCACTAGACAGCGATTTTCCTGTAGTATCTTCTGACTCAGATGCAACGTGAGACATCTTGCAATATGTAAGAGAAAAAACAACAAATAAAGCAAAAAAGATCAAATTCCTTATATGACAGTTTCAGGAGTGGGAAAAAATGCCAAAGAACAAGCTTCTAGCAACCAGAAGCAAATGAAAAATGAGACTTAAATAATGTGGAGACAAAAGCGACGCCCATATTTTTTAGCGCCAAATCCACATTATTTGGCGCCTAAATGCTTTTGGCGCCAAAAATGACGCCACATCCGTAACGCCGACATTTTTGGCGCAAAATAACGTCAAAAAATGATGCAACTTCCGGCGACACGTATGACGCCGGAAACGGAAAATAATTTTTGCGCCAAAAAAGTCAGCGCCAAAAATGACGCAATAAAATGAAGCATTTTCAGCCCCCGCGAGCCTAACAGCCCACAGGGAAAAAAAGAGTCAAATTTTTGAAGGTAAGAAAAAATGAATAATTCAAATGCATAATCCCAAATATGAAACTGACTGTCTGAAAAATAAGGAAAGTTGAACATTCTGAGTCAAGGCAAATAAATGTTTGAATACATATATTTAGAACTTTATAAACAAAGTGCCCAACCATAGCTTAGAGTGTCACAGAAAATAAGATTTACTTACCCCAGGACACTCATCTACATGTTTGTAGAAAGCCAAACCAGTACTGAAACGAGAATCAGTAGAGGTAATGGTATATATGAGAGTATATCGTCGATCTGAAAAGGGAGGTAAGAGATGAATCTCTACGACCGATAACAGAGAACCTATGAAATAGACCCCGTAGAAGGAGATCACTGCATTCAAATAGGCAATACTCTCCTCACATCCCTCTGACATTCACTGCACGCTGAGTGGAAAACCGGGCTCCAACTTGCTGCGGAGCGCATATCAACGTAGAATCTAGCACAAACTTACTTCACCACCTCCATCGGAGGCAAAGTTTGTAAAACTGAATTGTGGGTGTGGTGAGGGGTGTATTTATAGGCATTTTGAGGTTTGGGAAACTTTGCCCCTCCTGGTAGGAATGTATATCCCATACGTCACTAGCTCATGGACTCTTGCTAATTACATGAAAGAAAGAAAAATATTTTGAGAAAATAAAATAGTTGCCAGACCATGTGACCTCTGTCGCATGAAAAGTAGCACAATATCATTGTATACTAGCATAGCTGATTGTAAGATTTTTCGATAAGAGGTTTAACTTTTATGGACAATTGAAAATAGATGAAGAATCAAATAAAAATTGTGATTTTTTCCAATATAGCTGCCACACCATGTGACCATTTCTCTCCTCGAACAAATTCTCAAAGTGTTCACGAAAACAAAGATGGGTCAAAGACTGACAGAGCCTCCATATTACACAAAATAGTCTTCACCATAGATGTTACTGAACATAGCAAAATTGAGGTTTTTGTTTTATGTTTAATTGAAAATACCATTAAATGTTTTTGAACAATTCCAAAACAGCTGCCAAACCACATGACCAATGGACTTCTCTAAAATCTGATCCTAGGTTATAACATCACAATAAAAAAAAAAATGGCCGTTGCACTGTGTAATATATGGCTGTCATATCGCACATACTAAAGCTCACAATATACCTCTACAATTTGCTGCAGTTTCATGAATATTTGTATAAAATGTTATTTCAAGATGACGGCCACGTGGTGCAAACTGACTGCAATATTACCTTTTGGGATCATGTGTATGCAATCATGTGTCTACTGAATTATATACATTTGCAGTTTTAGTACTATTTATAACTGAACTCAAATAGGGTAACACCTTGCATCTTTAAAGAGTTTTGCACAATGCAAGATGGCTGCCACACCCTGTGACAGATGCTCTTCTCTTCAATGTTGTATCTACCATCATACTTGACAGCAAGTTTTGCATGACCAGTTAATGTTTATGGGCAACTGAAGAAAGTGGCAGAAAAAAAAAACCCTGACAATATTAATAATCCTGACAACAAGAATAGATTGTCCAGATATAATCTTGGAGGAGAACCTCATTCTGCCACTTGACAAGATGGCTGAGGACTATCTAGATATTGTATTCAAACAATTTGCTTCATCCTTAGTGAACTGACACTCTCTATCCTACTATTTGACAGGAACTCATGCAGCAGGAAGTGAAACAAGCCAACAAGGCAAGAGACAGGAAGCAGACTGCTCTTAGAACAACATGAGTGCCATTCCCAAATAACACAGGGGTTACAATGGCTGGTTAGACTCCTGTGGTATTTCCTAAGGTAGCCACTGGCTGACAAGTCATTGTGCCACTGGACAATAAATTCTGATTGACTCTCTGCAGTAGGTTTACTCTGATATCTTAAAGGGCCCTCATTTGAATCCCTGTCTGACATTCCTCACCTAGGGCCCGATCTGAAGCTTGCCACTGGTGAGACTATCTAAAGACAGTACTGCAAGGTAACTCGCAGAATATTATCATGAGAGCGATTTATCTAGGTATGCCGAGTTCTGGATGTGAAGAAGAGACCCATACATTGTAAAATAAAGCTCAAAAAAAAAAAAAACCCAAAGCATGTATGTGATTTCTCTCCATACCAGTGAGAGAGTTTGGCTATCAGACCCCTAATAGGATTAAAAAAAAAAAATTATGCCTACCTGATAATTTCCTTTTCTTCTGATGGAAAGAGTCCACAGCTGCATTCATTACTTTTGGGAAATAAGAACCTGGCCACCAGGAGGAGGCAAAGACCACCGCAGCCAAAGGCGTAAATCCTCCCACCCCCTTCATCTCCCCAGTCATTCTGCCGAGGAACAAGGAACAGTAGAAGAAATATCAGGGTGAAAGTTGCCAGAAGAATAATAAGGACGCCCCACATAAAATGACGGGTGCAGAGCTGTGGACTCTTTCCATCAGAAGAGGAAATTATAAGGTAAGCATAATTAATGTTTTTCTTCTTAAATGGAAAGAGCCCACAGCTGCATTCATTAATTTTGGGAAAA
Source organism: Bombina bombina (assembly GCF_027579735.1). Classification (NCBI taxonomy): domain Eukaryota; kingdom Metazoa; phylum Chordata; class Amphibia; order Anura; family Bombinatoridae; genus Bombina; species Bombina bombina. Next base: position 10,439,581 of record NC_069501.1, read on the forward strand.
TACCCAAGCTAGAGAGGACACTGAATGCCAAGATGGGAGGGTACAATTGGCAGCCCATACTGAGGGCACCAGGCCTGAACCTCTACCCAATAAAAAAAAATCCTGCTTCGCCCGAAGCCTAGAAAAATTCAAAGGAAAAACCCTGACACCCTAACACTTACTCAAAGCCAGTCCAGAGCAAAATTAGAGACTGCAAACGGACTTGACTGAGCCAACAGTCCACCAAGAGACACCGTTGCCCAACAGATGTTCCCCCACCACTCACAAATTAAGGGTAAACTAGCCAAAAACCCCAAAGGGAACAAGGCAAAGGTGGACCGAGGAAACCAAAAGTCCCTCAATGCAAAAAACAGCACCTCCAAGAGTGGGCCCAGTAATCAGCTATCCAAATGAACCCAAACAGGGAAGGAGGCCACGCCTATACCAGGCGAATACCGGGCACAGAGACAGAAAATACATCTCTCTAACATCCTGCAAGCATGGAACGCAATTAAAGAGGCAAAGTCCTCCCAGCCCGTGCACATAGAATACCCAAGTATTCAACCATGAAAGAATGTGTAATAGACCCAGGTGAAACCCAAGTTTGAGAACACAGAGGGATCTAAAACATGAATGTTCTTGTAACACGCGGCTAAGCCCCCATAAGGGACTCAAGGCGCTGCCCATCTTATCAACCTCGAAAGGAAGAAGGCTGAGTAGTACGCTGAGGCCCTGAAATCCAAAATCCAGCATTAGTACGCTGTGCTAGCTGTCCAGCTAGCTGCAAGAAAGAAGCAGTCATCAAGAAACAGACTGCACAAAACAGCCTCCGACAGAGGGCACGCTCCAGGCAACCTAAACCGCCAGACCTACTAAAAGGTCTCTAAAAAGGGGAACACAAAGCCTCCATCGAGGCCCCCCCGAGGAGAATTACCCTCAGAACTCTAAGGAAGAGGAAACCGTCTCCTGTCAAAGGAGCAAGGAAAAAGGAAATTTATGCTTACCCGATAAATTTATTTCTTTTACGATATGACGAGTCCACGGATTTCATCCTTACTTATGGGATCACGCCTCCTGCTCACAGCAGGAGGAGGCAAAGAGCACCACAGCAGAGCTGTATATATAGCTCCTCCCTTCCCTCCCACTCCAGTCATTCGACCGAAGTTAGGAATTAAAGGGAAAAGCCAAGGTGCAGAGGTGACTGAAGTTTAACAAAAATAAAGACCTGTCTTAGAAAATGACAGGGTGGGCCGTGGACTCGTCATATCGTAAAAGAAATAAATTTATCTGGTAAGCACAAATTTTCTTTTACAAGATATGACGAGTCCACGGATTTCATCCTTACTTATGGGATACAATACCAAAGCTATAGGACGCGGATGAAAGGGGAGGGACAAGACAGGAACCTAAATGGAAGGCACCACTGCTTTTAGAACCTTTCCCCCAAAAACAGCCTCGGACAGACAAGGCCATAGACCCAAGGATCTATCAAAACAAGGCCCCAGTGTCTGACATGGAACCAGGAAGATTCCAGGTGGAACCAAGTCCACCTTCCACTTCCCGACCAGGAGAAGCCCCTAGTAAGGAGTTTGTCTCCAGAGAAGCAAATATCCCTTAAAGAAAAAAGGGAAGAGGTCAGAAAGGCAATAACCGTCCTCAAGGCCCAAAGCCACCGGCTAAAAAACGGGAAGAAAAAAAAAATCCCCCGCAAATGTCCTAGAAAGGACCCCCACACAACTAGTTCTCCCAACAGAGGCACAGCTAACCCATTCGCCTGCAGAGCAGAGAATCCACGGGTACCCTGGCAAACAGGGGACTGCAACCCTATGGGGCACCAGAAGACCAGAATCCAGCGCCAGCAGCTGGGTAGGAACCCGCTATTCATGAAGCGCAAGCCACCCAGCTAACCCCAGATGATATGGGTTACACTGTGGTAAGGAGTAATAAATACTCAGATAGACCGGGCCAGCCCTGACCCAGTCAGGTAGGTGGAGCAAGGACATACCCCCAGTTCCCACCACCGTGGAACATCCCGACCAGCCCTGAGATCCAAACACAAAACTGGGACAGAAGCAAAGCCCCCGAAAGAGGAAGACTCAGGAAGAAAAAACAGGTCCGGGTACCCAATAGTTCAGGCAACTATACCCTGGAACTAAACACCCCAACTGGCCAAAAAGCCAGACAAAAGGAATGGAGCATATCCAGAAAGCGCAGAGAACTCAAAAGCTCAGACCAAATGAAGGAACCACCCCTAGATAAAGTGCAACTCTGCAAAGGGCAAGGCTAGAAGTCAAATGAAGAGACTTCACAAGGCCACAGGACAACAGAAGGGATACCTCAAAGTTCCCAAAACCCTACAAGGCAGAGGACACCGGGGAGAGAAAAAAAAAAGTGCTAAACCCGAGCTAAACAAGTCCCCACCAGAATCAATCAACGTCCGGAATACCGATCCGCAAAAGGAGATCTAACCCACCCGGGACAATGGAAGAAGACCCAAGGTCTCATAACTCAGACAGACCTTACGCGGCCTAGAGTAAGAGCCATATTTAGATATACACTAGAAACAGCTGACACGCCCCTTTAAAAAAAGTGCCAAAAGCTGCAATAGGTTGGAGGAGGAACTCTAGGTTCTGATGAAATCAGATGTCAGATAAAGTGACGCAGCGAACACTCACCTGCCCCATCATCCATGACTGAAGGCTATAAGGACTGCAACAATCTTTTCCCGCCTTGTGAACCCACAGGTCCTCTCGAATGCTTAGATAAACATAAAAAAACAATGATAGCGCTGAGTGCTCAAGTTACTACCGATCCAGCAGAAACAGCGCCATGTGTGAACAGCCACAAGACCAAACGAACCCGACAGGAACAGCCTGTACTCAGTGTCCTAACCGGCAAGCTGCTTAAATTCTCCCACATAGGGGAAAAAAGGAAAACAGACATTAAACGTAGGACTAATATGTCCAAACAACTTCAGGAACCATCTGTGATCAATACTTTGTTACTTCTTCGGAAGGAAGCAAACACAAAAAAAGACATCCCATCGGATACAAAATAAAATATAAGGCAACCCGAAGGTTAACGCCCAAAAGACACAGGCCTGCCTGCAGGACCAGCCAAACGGAGCCCTATCTTACAAAAACCTGGGAAAGATCTCAAACAAATGACAAACAGGAGATAACCCCACATGTCTGAGGTGCACCATTTGCATTATCAGACTGAAAGTCCCCATATCTGTTAACGAAAGGGTCATTCAATAACTGAAAGAGATGTCCAACACGCTAATGTGTGCAATCCTGTAACAAAAGGCACAACACTCCGGAACAGCTACACCCGTGGGGAACTGTAGAGGCCCACCCCAAGGTGGAAGACCCGGGACAATAGGGCACAAGCACAATCTCAAATGAACGACATCTGCAGATGGACCATCGCTAACATTATCTGGAAGCGAAAACGTGCTGCAACCTCCGGGGGGGAGGAAGAATTGATAGGGAACCTGCCTCCTGGGCCCCCAAAGACAGATGGCTCAGCAGTCCCCCGATTCCCCGAGCAACCAGGAGCACTCATATGGCATACAGAAAAAAAAAAACAAGTCGACATGTGTCAACGAGGCCAATCTGGAGTCATCACAGGAGATATTAACCCTCGATTTCTAGATACTAACAGAGACTCACTGAGACCCTTATGTCATATAGTTAGACCCGCAAAGGTGTGGTAGCCTCTCAGGAAAACATTTACATTACAGTACATTGACGATAAAGTAAAATGAAACAATCTTACCGGAATCTACGCCGTGGAACAGAAACACGGCCTTTCAAGTGTGACGAAAAGTGGTATCGCCTCCGCCATGGACTTGAGAGAAGAAAGCAGGCAGCAGTGCGAAGTTAGACAACGCAGATTGCTTGAGGAGCTGGTTTCGCAGAAAGACTCTCTCTGCATCTCCGGACTCTAACTTTTATCCAAGCCCTCACTGAGAGACTGACAGGACTACTGTCCCATGCCGAAGAGTACTAACCTCCATAAAAGAGACAAAAAAAAAAAAAAATTCTGACACTTCTCTGCCATCCTCCTGGGACGAAAGGCAAAGAATGACTGGGGAATGAGGGGGGAGGTTGGATTATTTAATTTTTTGGCTGGGTTGTCTTTACCTCCTCCTGGTGGCCAAGTTCTTATTTCCCAAAAGTAATGAATGAAGCTTTGGACTCTTTCCATTTAAGAAGAGAAAAAAAAAAAAAAAAAAAAAAAAAAAAAGGGTTAAAAGACTATTTTACAGTAAATATATTTCCCACTGGTTATTTTTATTTTAGAAGAAAAAGCAAAAATATTTTCTATATGGGCTACGTCATATGGCTTATTGCTAAAAAGAATAAGACAGTTACAGCTATCACAACATACTTCTGGAAAAATGCATTTTTCTAACCGGGACATCAATGTATTTTTAACTATAAAAAGACTTTTCTCCATTTAGAGTGCTCATTTAACGTGATTATCGATTTCGACATAAGACAAAATATCACTACTCAAACCGAAAGGGAGACTCAGTGACCTGGCAGCAAAAGAGTAACACTGCGTCCCTTTAGTGTCAGCAGACTCATTAGTGCCAACGGCTCTAACCTCTTACTTATAACCAAGGGCGGCTATGTAACACACACCTAGGCTCGACACAACTTCCTCAATTAGTAATGAGAGACGGAAGAAGTCAGTGGGAAGGTGTTAAATGTTACCAGGGAACATAAAAGTTAAAACTCTTGCAAGAACCTGAGAGAGGTGAATACCCTGATCCAGGTGGGCACATCATACTGTGAGAGCAGGGTGACACTGTGACCCTGATCCAGGTGGGCACATTGTGCTGTGAGAGCAGGGTGACACTGTGACTCTGGCCCAGGTGTGCACATCTTGCTGTGAGAGCAGGTGACACTGTGACTCTGGCCCAGGTGGGCACATCATGCTGTGAGAGCAGGTGACACTGTGTGACCCTGGCCCAGGTGGGCACATCATGCTGTGAGAGCAGGGTGACACTGTGTGACCCTGATCCAGGTGGGCACATCATACTGTGAGAGCAGGGTGACACTGTGTGATTCTGGCCCAGGTGGGCACATCATGCTGTGAGAGCAGGGTGACACTGTGTGACCCTGGCCCAGGTGGGCACATCATGCTGTGAGAGCAGGGTGACACTGTGTGGCCCAGGTGGGCACATCGTGCTGTGAGAGCTGGTGACACTGTGTGACTCTGGCCCGGGTGAGCACATAATACTGTGAGAGCAGGGTGACACTGTGACTCTGGCCCAGGTGGGCACATCGTGCTGTGAGAGCAGGGTGACACTGTGTGACTCTGGCCCAGGTGGGCACATCATGCTGTGAGAGCAGGTGACACTGTGTGACACTGGCCCAGGTGGGCACATCATGCTGTGAGAGCAGGGTGACACTGTGACTATGGCCCAGGTGGGCACATCATGCTGTGAGAGCAGGTGACACTGACTCTGGCCCAGGTAGGCACATCATGCTGTGAGAGCAGGTGACACTGTGTGACTATGGCCCAGGTGGGCACATCATGCTGTGAGAGCAGGTGACACTGTGTGACCCTGGCCCAGGTGGGCACATCATGCTGTGAGAGCAGGGTGACACTGTGTGACCCTGGCCCAGGTGGGCACATGCTGTGAGAGCAGGGTGACACTGTGTGACTCTGGCCCAGGTGGGCACATCATGCTGTGAAAGCAGGGTGACACTGTGTGACTCTGGCCCAGGTGGGCACATAATACTGTGAGCAGGGTGACACTGTGTGACTCTGGCCCAGGTGGGCACATCGTGCTGTGAGAGCAGGGGACACTGTGTGGCCCAGGTGGGCACATCGTGCTGTGAGAGCAGGTGACACTGTGTGACTCTGGCCCGGGTGAGCACATAATACTGTGAGAGCAGGGTGACACTGTGTGACTCTGGCCCAGGTGGGCACATCGTGCTGTGAGAGCAGGGGACACTGTGTGGCCCAGGTGGGCACATCGTGCTGTGAGAGCAGGTGACACTGTGTGACTCTGGCCCAGGTGGGCACATCGTGCTGTGAGAGCAGGGTGACACTGTGTGACTCTGGCCCAGGTGGGCACATAATACTGTGAGCAGGGTGACACTGTGTGACTCTGGCCCAGGTGGGCACATCGTGCTGTGAGAGCAGGGGACACTGTGTGGCCCAGGTGGGCACATCGTGCTGTGAGAGCAGGTGACACTGTGTGACTCTGGCCCGGGTGAGCACATAATACTGTGAGAGCAGGGTGACACTGTGTGACTCTGGCCCAGGTGGACACATCGTGCTGTGAGAGCAGGGGACACTGTGTGGCCCAGGTGGGCACATCGTGCTGTGAGAGCAGGGTGACACTGTGACCCTGGCCCAGGTGGGCACATCGTGCTGTGAGAGCAGGGTGACACTGTGTGACTCTGGCCCAGGTGGGCACATAATACTGTGAGCAGGGTGACACTGTGTGACTCTGGCCCAGGTGGGCACATCGTGCTGTGAGAGCAGGGGACACTGTGTGGCCCAGGTGGGCACATCGTGCTGTGAGAGCAGGTGACACTGTGCGACTCTGGCCCGGGTGAGCACATAATACTGTGAGAGCAGGGTGACACTGTGTGACTCTGGCCCAGGTGGACACATCGTGCTGTGAGAGCAGGGGACACTGTGTGGCCTAGGTGGGCACATCGTGCTGTGAGAGCAGGTGACACTGTGTGACTCTGGCCCAGGTGGGCACATCGTGCTGTGAGAGCAGGGTGACACTGTGTGACCCTGGCCCAGGTGGGCACATCGTGCTGTGAGAGCAGGGTGACACTGTGTCCCTGGCCCAGGTGGGCACATCGTGCTGTGAGAGCAGGGTGACACTGTGACCCTGGCCCAGGTGGGCACATCGTGCTGTGAGAGCAGGGTGACACTGTGACCCTGGCCCAGGTGGGCACATCATACTGTGAGAGCAGGATGACACTGTGACCCTGGCCCAGGTGGGCACATCGTGCTGTGAGAGCTGGTGACACTGTGTGACTCTGGCCCAGGTGGGCACATCGTGCTGTGAGAGCAGGGTGACACTGTGACCCTGGCCCAGGTGGGCACATCGTGCTGTGAGAGCAGGGTGACACTGTGACCCTGGCCCAGGTGGGCACATCGTGCTGTGAGAGCTGGTGACACTGTGTGACTCTGGCCCAGGTGGGCACATCGTGCTGTGAGAGCAGGTGACAGTGTGCGACACTCGCGCATTGATCATAACCTCAGACAATAAGCAGTCATCATTAGATTAATAAGCCATATATTATGCATATACACATACATTTAATAATTCAGAGTATATACCAGCAGTTAAGTGCAACATTACAAAAGGTCTGCACACAATAAATGCTGTATAGATGTACAGTACATATCAGCAAGTGTTGCATTACAAAAGGTCTGCGCACACAATGCTGTATATATGCACAGTACATATCAGCAAGTGCTGCATTACAAAAGGTCTGCACACACAATGCTGTATATATGCACAGTACATATCAGCAAGTGCTGCATTACAAAAGGTCTGCACACACAATGCTGTATATATGCACAGTACATATCAGCAAGTGCTGCATTACAAAAGGTCTGCACACACAAATGCTGTATATATGTACAGTACATATCAGCAAGTGCTGCATTACAAAAGGTCTGCACACACAAATGCTGATATGTACTGTACATATATACAGCATTTGTGTGCGCAGACCTTTCGTAATGTAGCACTTGCTCATATGTACTGTACATATATACAGCATTTGTGTGTGCAGACCTTTTGTAATGCAGCACTTGCTGATATGTACTGTACATCTATACAGCATTTATTGTGTGTAGACCTTTTGTAATGCAGCACTTGCTGATATGTACTGTACATATATACAGCATTTATTGTGTGTGCAGACCTTTTGTAATGCACTTGCTGATATGTACTGTACATATATACAGCATTGTGCGCGCAGACCTTTTGTAATGTAGCACTTGCTGATATGTACTGTACATATATACAGCAAGTGCTACATTACAAAAGGTCTGCGCGCACAATGCTGTATATATGTACAGTACATATCAGCAAGTGCTGCATTACAAAAGGTCTGCACACAATAAATGCTGTATATATGTACAGTACATATCAGCAAGTGCTGCATTACAAAAGGTCTACACACAATAAATGCTGTATAGATGTACAGTACATATCAGCAAGTGCTGCATTACAAAAGGTCTGCACACACAAATGCTGTATATATGTACAGTACATATGAGCAAGTGCTACATTACGAAAGGTCTGCGCACACAATAAATGCTGTATAGATGTACATTACGTATCCGCAAGTGCTACATTACAAAAGGTCTGCGCGCACAATGCTGTATATATATGTACAGTACATATCAGCAAGTGCTGCATTACAAAAGGTCTGCACACACAAATGCTGTATATATGTACAGTACATATCAGCAAGTGCTACATTACAAAAGGTCTGCACACACAAATGCTGTATATATGTACAGTACATATCAGCAAGTGCTACATTACAAAAGGTCTGCGCGCACAATGCTGTATATATGTACAGTACATATCAGCAAGTGCTGCATTACAAAAGGTCTGCACACACAATAAATGCTGTATATATGTACAGTACATATCAGCAAGTGCTGCATTACAAAAGGTCTGCGCACACAATAAATGCTGTATATATGTACAGTACATATCAGCAAGTGCTGCATTACAAAAGGTCTGCGCGCACAATGCTGTATATATGTACAGTACATATCAGCAAGTGCTGCATTACAAAAGGTCTGCACACACAATAAATGCTGTATATATGTACAGTACATATCAGCAAGTGCTACATTACAAAAGGTCTACACACACAAATGCTGTATATATGTACAGTACATATCAGCAAGTGCTGCATTACAAAAGGTCTGCACACACAAATGCTGTATATATGTACAGTACATATCAGCAAGTGCTACATTACAAAAGGTCTCCGCGCACAATGCTGTATATATGTACAGTACATATCAGCAAGTGCTGCATTACAAAAGGTCTGCACACACAATAAATGCTGTATATATGTACAGTACATATCAGCAAGTGCTGCATTACAAAAGGTCTACACACAAATGCTGTATAGATGTACAGTACATATCAGCAAGTGCTGCATTACAAAAGGTCTACACACACAAATGCTGTATATATGTACAGTACATATCAGCAAGTGCTGCATTACAAAAGGTCTGCACACACAAATGCTGTATATATGTACAGTACATATCAGCAAGTGCTACATTACAAAAGGTCTCCGCGCACAATGCTGTATATATGTACAGTACATATCAGCAAGTGCTGCATTACAAAAGGTCTGCACACACAATAAATGCTGTATATATGTACAGTACATATCAGCAAGTGCTGCATTACAAAAGGTCTGCGCACACAATAAATGCTGTATAGATGTACAGTACATATCAGCAAGTGCTACATTACAAAAGGTCTGCACACACAAATGCTGTATAGATGTACAGTACGTATCCGCAAGTGCTACATTACAAAAGGTCTGCGCGCACAATGCTGTATATATGTACAGTACATATCAGCAAGTGCTGCATTACAAAAGGTCTGCACACACAAATGCTGTATATATGTACAGTACATATCAGCAAGTGCTACATTACAAAAGGTCTGCACACACAAATGCTGTATATATGTACAGTACATATCAGCAAGTGCTACATTACAAAAGGTCTGCGCGCACAATGCTGTATATATGTACAGTACATATCAGCAAGTGCTGCATTACAAAAGGTCTGCACACACAATAAATGCTGTATATATGTACAGTACATATCAGCAAGTGCTGCATTACAAAAGGTCTGCACACACAATAAATGCTGTATATATGTACAGTACATATCAGCAAGTGCTGCATTACAAAAGGTCTGCACACACAATAAATGCTGTATATATGTACAGTACATATCAGCAAGTGCTGCATTACAAAAGGTCTGCACACACAATAAATGCTGTATATATCTACAGTACATATCAGCAAGTGCTACATTACAAAAGGTCTGCACACACAAAGGTTTTTATATGCACAGTATATATCAGTACTTAAGCACCCTATTATAAAAAGATCTTTGCACACAATAAGAAACCAACTAATAAAAGTAATAATTTCTATATTTTTGCCTATAACCTAGACACTTACCGGGTGAGATGATCTCTCCAAAGAGAGTATGGGCAGAAATAACCGTGCTCCTTTTACCTCTATAACCCTTACCTGAGCTCCCATAATCATTTCTATTTCTGGTAAACAGACAGTAAAGGGTGGGAACCCTGGTAAGTATTATTTAGGTCAGGGGGTCTTAAGCAGTGGGCATCCCCTCTGACAAAATTTACAACAGAGCCTCCCCCCATAATAGATGCTACTTTATGTTTTTCCTCATTAAAGAAAATTCTATTACTACGTTTTAACTTTGGGACTTTACATCAGACCCAGGGTTCATATACAGCTCTCAAGAGCCGATTCTGCTCAACCAAAAAAGAGCTTCACTCACGTTTAAATTTGCACTTTGTTACTCCTGTGTTAATCACAAGTTACTGATCAAGACAACAAAAACGCAATGCAGTCTAAGCGATTTCAACCTGTTTTTCTTCCACCTACATCCTACCTTATGCCACCTCGACATGGCAAGTGTCATTGTATGCTCTTAAAAATCGTTCTATGCTTTACCAAAGTCAGCTGCTGTTGATTCCATAAAATATCAGAAACTGTCACTGCTCCCACGCCTCCCCTTATATGGTCTAGGGACCAAGGAGAACCATGGTCTTATTAGCCAGTAAGGTGCTATCAGGATAAACGTCCCTCTCAACCTCTGGATCTTGTGCAGAAGCAGTGGTAGTAGTGCCAGCCAGTAAGGCGCTATCAGGATACACATCCCTCTAACCCTCTGGACCTTGTGCATTAGCAGAGGTAGTAGTGCCAGCCAGTAAGGCGCTATCAGGATACACATCCCTCTAACCCTCTGGATCTTGTGCAGAAGCAGTGGTAGTAGTGCCAGCCAGTAAGGCGCTATCAGGATACACATCCCTCTAACCCTCTGGACCTTGTGCATTAGCAGAGGTAGTAGTGCCAGCCAGTAAGGCGCTATCAGGATACACATCCCTCTAACCCTCTGGATCTTGTGCAGAAGCAGTGGTAGTAGTGCCAGCCAGTAAGGTGCTATCAGGATACACATCCCTCTCACCCTCTGGATCTTGTGCAGAAGCAGAGGAAGTAGTGTCAGCGAAGGAAAAACAGACCAGATGAATATCCCAGTTATGGACAAATACATCTGTCCCCAGTGTTTGATGTAGGAAACTATTGTCATGTAGTCTGACATAATCCATAAGGATTGGATGAAAAGTTCATGAGGCCTCAGACACTGATTTTAAATTGCAGAACATTTGCTGGACGTTTGGAATCCTCTTGACTTGAAACCCCCTAAACATGGCCACAGACTGCATTGCATCCTTTACTACTGGAACCAGTGGTGACCTCTAGACTTGGGCTGGGTTAATGGAACTCCCTTAGAAAGATTTTAGCTCTTAAGCCAGCATCTGAGATTTCAGAGAAATTTCAGACACTTTGGAAAATAATGTGTTAGAGGAAATTCCTTTCGCCAATATGTCAAAAAGTGAATTTGGAAAGGTCTTGCTCTCCACCAATCAGCTTCACCCATTGCCTTACTGTCAACAACTTGTATTTTGTAAATATGTAAAAGGAACAACTTGAGCTCTTGAATCGTGTCTTGAGGAAAAGATTCAAGAGGGCACCCAGAAACCTTGTGGACTGAATGTTTGAGCTGGCTCTTTTCTTGCTTGATTAACCATCTGAAACTGCTTATGGTTTGCAGGGCAGTATGTGTAGGTTTTGCCTGTTGCTCTGAAGATATCATCAGAAGTATGTTGTCTTGGTAATGTAAAAGGAAGCAGCCCTGAAAATAAATAACTCCCAGTCATCCTTAGACATCTGATCCTGCACATCTTGGGATTTAAAAAAAAGGAGGATCTGGGGTGTCCATCTTGACAAAGGCAGCAGCTTCTGAAACAGGCATCCATAAGAAGCATTTAAGCCCACTGCCAGCAAAGATCGACTTACATGCAAAGAAGTAACACGAGAACCAAACAGGGAACACACCGCTATCCAGGCATGTAAGGCCTATTAATAAAGCACTCCCAGATCACCCAAAGTTGGATGACATGGTCACTGCAGGATCCAAGATGGCAGCGCCCAATGGAAAAAGTACAACTAGCAAACCATCAGCATACACCTCCACAGAGAAATAGGGCATAAACAGCATGCCTCGTATCACCAAGGAGAGCCTCTGTCTACAGGGAATGTGTAAGCAGCCCGGTGGGAATAAAAAAAGTCAGCTTCCACCGTTACCAGGTAAGACTCTAGAGAGGGACCTACCACTGACCATCAGATGACGGACAGAACTAGGAAATGAGGATGGAAGATCAACTAAGGGTTATATAAAAGGGGTGTGGTTAAGTCTGTTGATATTCCCACCAGAGAGGGGATCTTACCTGGTAAGTATTGGATAGGTTGGCCAAGATAAATGTTAATATATGCACATTATATCTCAGTAATTAAAAAAGAGAGACAAGAAACCCTAAAAATGTCTTTCATGATTTGAATAGAACATACAATTTCAAACAGCTTCTCAATTTACTTCTATTACCAAATATGCTTCATTCTCTTGTTATCCTTTTCTAAAGGAACAGCATTGCACTACTGTCACCTGGCTGAACACATCTAGTCAGCCAATCACAACAAACAAATTTGTGCAGACACCAATCAGCAGCTAGCTTACACTAGTGTAGGATATGATAGTGAGTGCTTACTCATCCTCTCCTACATGTACTCATCAATGACAAAGTGTATGTATAATCGAGTAAGCGATCACTCACCTTCAGGAGAGTACCCAGGATACCTTTCAGGGATACTATACATGTACAACCTTTTAACACTCACTCGTCCTCACATACCACTCAGTAACACAGCGTAACTGCAGCAAGTGAGAGTGGTCTATACATAGTGAGGACTAACTTGCCCTCATTTACATGTATTTAGGTTCCCCATAGTGACAGAAAATGCTCACTCAACAGTATGTACTCCTGATGCAATGAATGATAGTGAGCACAAACATCCCTACACTAAGGATACTCTTCAGAGAGAAAGAGAATGGTCACCCACACACAAGTACGCAGGACACTCCCCTCAATGACAGTCAACGCTCACTCACCCCCATATACTCAAGGAAACTCCTCAACGTCAGACATCGGGCTCTCACTCACCCACATGTACTCCGGATAATCTTTCAGGCTGCGGAGCCCCTCTAAAACCGTCTCTCTGTCCTCCTCCCACTTGCGTTTGCAGAACACGATCTCCAGGAAATACCAGGTCCAGCCAATGAGAGGAACCATCAGCAGCTCCTTCTTTGCAAGAACCTTGGAGCTCTGAGAACAGAAAAAAACAAACCTGATTTATCTAGGTCTCATTGTTGGGAGTGCCCACAAATGTAGCACATTTTGAACACTATGTGGTTACTGTCAGTTGTACCTAGTCCTGAGTCTTCAATTAGAACAAAAAAATATGAGAGAGAATAAATCATGTTCTGTCATAGCTTCATATCTGAACTTATAAATATTGATAAATGTAAACTAATTTGTTGTCTTAATCAATAGAAAATCTGAGATCAACTAGACTGGAAATAAAGATCATCGGAAATTCATAACATACTGCAACAGCCAAGTGGGACTGTAGATTTCAACTTATGACCTCAAAACACAACCCAAATCTGTCTCCACCATGTTGTGTTCACCGGGCAGACCAGGCAAATATAGCAACACTCTTGTTGTGTTTATGTATAAAAATGTCTGAACATGCATTAAAAAGGGACAGTCTACTCCAGAATTGTTATCCCGTTATAACCCTGTGGTCGGACTGTTATCAAAGGGACATTTGTCTGGCCGCTAAGGCTTGATAATCAGTGTTTTAGTGGTGGGAATGAGGTTTAATAATCACAGTTTTAGCTAAAAACGTTTTTAAAATAGTTGACTGGGTATAAAATAATAAACTTGAGGAAATTAATGTGATTAAAAATAATGTTTTATTAACAACTCAGTCAAGAACAACCACAGGTTATATATTAAAAAGATTGCCCTCTATTGAAATCTAGTATTTTTGCTTTGTAAGCAAAATGAATACAAAAGGCACAAACATAAAACAATTAAATGTGTTATTTAAGTAAATCGTAAATATTATGTGCTATTGACTTTAAAAAGTCTAATCTTGAGTATTCACTGTATTTTTCTAAAATTTTCTTTATACTGCTTACGATTTCATTTTTTTGGTTTTCTCAGTTTAACTCCAGAATCAAATTTTTTAAATTGTTAACTCCCTTTCTGCTTGTTCCTTTCTTATTTTTGAAACTAGTCGGCAAAAAGGGATCTGGGAGAGGGGTTTGCTAATGAGGGGGGCGGGGAGCTACACTACAGAAAAAGTTGTGTTTTTTTTTTACACTATAATTTAAAGCAAACTGGGTACTAGCAGACAGCTAAGAGGGTTAGAGCGCCATTTTTTTTTTGGGGGGGGGTTATCCTATACTGCAGAAAGTATTAAAAAAAAAAAAAAAAAAAAAAAAAAACTTATTCTTAGTACTAGCAGACTTTTAGCCAGTATTTAAGATAGGGGTGATCATTGTGGGATACATAAACACGTGACTGGATATTCAGGGATTCCTGACAGATCAGTGTTACAATGTAACTATCACTAATTTTGAAAAAAGTAGTTTGGAAATAGCAAAGTGCTACTTGTATTTATTTCCCTGTAACTTGCAAAAAAAAAAAAAAAAAGCAAAGAACATGTAAACATTGGGTATTTCTAAACTCAGGACATTTAGAAACTATTTAGCATGGGTGTTTTTTGGTGGTTGTAGATTTGTGTAACAGATTATGGGGTTCAAAGTTAGAAAAAGGGTGTTAATTTTTCATCATAGTTTATATAATGTTTTATAGTAAATTATATGATGAAAAACATAATTTATGCTTACCTGATAAATTTATTTCTCTTGTTAAGTGTATCCAGTCCACGGATCATCCATTACTTGTGGGATATTCTCCTTCCCAACAGGAAGTTGCAAGAGGATCACCCACAGCAGAGCTGCTATATAGCTCCTCCCCTCACTGCCATATCCAGTCATTCGACCGAAAACAAGCCGAGAAAGGAGAAACCATAGGGTGCAGTGGTGACTAATTTAATTAAAATTTAGACCTGCCTTAAAAGGACAGGGCGGCCGTGGACTGGATACACTACAAGAGAAATAAATTTATCAGGTAAGCATAAATTATGTTTTCTCTTGTTAAGTGTAACCAGTCCACGGATCATCCATTACTTGTGGGATACCAATACCAAAGCTAAAGTACACGGATGATGGGAGGGACAAGGCAGGAACTTAAACGGAAGGTACCACTGCCTGTAAAACCTCTCTCCCAAAAATAGCCTCTGAAGAAGCAAAAGTATCAAATTTGTAAAATTTTGAAAAGGTGTGAAGCGAAAACCAAGTCGCAGCCTTGCAAATCTGTTCAACAGAGGCCTCATTTTTAAAGGCCCAGGTGGAAGCCACAGCTCTAGTAGAATGAGCTGTAATCCTTTCAGGGGGTTTTGTACGCAGAACTACTTTATCTGAATGAAAGATCAGATAAGGAGAATCACAATGTAAGGAATATAACTCAGACTCTTCGAGCCGAGGAAATAGCCATCAGAAACAGAACTTTCCATGATAGAAGTTTGATATCAATAGAATGAAGGGGTTCAAATGGAACCCCTTGGAGAACTTTAAGAACCAAGTTTAAGCTCCATGGAGAAGCAACAGGTTGAAACACAGGCTTAATTCTAACTAAAGCCTGACAAAATGCCTGAACGTCTGGAACTTCTGCCAGACGCTTGTGAAAAAGAATAGACAGAGCAGAAATCTGTCCCTTTAAAGAACTAGCTGATAATCCTTTGTCCAAACCCTCTTGGAGGAAGGACAATATCCTAGGAATCCTAACCCTACTCCATGAGTAATTCTTGGATTCACACCAATGAAGATATTTACGCCATATCTTGTGGTAGATTTTCCTGGTGACAGGCTTTCGTGCCTGTATTAAGGTATCAATTACTGACTCGGAGAAGCCACACTTTGATAGGATCAAGCGTTCAATCTCCATGCAGTCAGTCTCAGAGAAATTAGATTCGGATGATTGAAAGGACCTTGTATTAGAAGGTCTTGTCTCAGAGGCAGAGTCCATGGTGGAAAGGATGACATGTCCACCAGATCTGCATAACAGGTCCTGCGTGGCCACGCAGGCGCTATCAGAATCACTGATGCTCTCTCCTGTCTGATTTTGGCAATCAGTCGAGGGAGCAGAGGAAACGGTGGAAACACATAAGCCAGGTTGAAGAACCAAGGAGCTGCTAGAGCATCTATCAGCGTCGCTTCTGGGTCCCTGGACCTGGATCCGTAACAAGGAAGCTTGGCGTTCTGGCGAGACGCCATGAGATCCAGTTCTGGTTTGCCCCAACGATGGACCAATTGAGCAAACACCTCCGGATGGAGCTCCCACTCCCCCAGATGAAAAGTCTGACGACTTAGAAAATCCGCCTCCCAGTTCTCTACGCCCGGGATATGGATCGCTGATAGGTGGCAAGAGTGAGTCTCTGCCCAGCGAATTATCTTGGAGACTTCCGACATCGCTAGGGAACTCCTGGTTCCCCCTTGATGGTTGATGTAAGCCACAGTCGTGATGTTGTCCGACTGAAATCTGATGAACCTCAGTGTTGCTAACTGAGGCCAAGCTAGAAGAGCATTGAATATTGCTCTTAACTCCAGAATATTTATTGGTCCATGAACCCTGAGCCTTCAGGGAGTTCCAGACTGCACCCCAACCTAGAAGGCTGGCATCTGTTACAATCGTCCAATCTGGTCTGCGAAAGGTCATACCCTTGGACAGGTGGACCCGAGATAACCACCAGAGAAGAGAATCTCTGGTTTCCTGATCCAGATTTAGTAGAGGGGACAAATCTGTGTAATCCCCATTCCACTGACTGAGCATGCATAATTGCAGTGGTCTGAGATGCAGGCGCGCAAATGGCACTATGTCCATCGCCGCTACCATTAAGCCGATTACTTCCATGCACTGAGCCACCATGGGGCGCGGAATGGAGTGAAGAACACGGCAAGCATTTAGAAGTTTTGATAACCTGGACTCCGTCAGGTAAATTTTCATTTCTACAGAATCTATTAGAGTCCCTAGGAAGGAAACCCTTGTGAGAGGAGATAGAGAACTCTTTTCTTCGTTCACTTTCCACCCATGCGACCTCAGAAATGCCAGAACTATCGCTGTATGAGACTTGGCAATTTGAAAGCTTGACGCCTGTATCAGGATGTCGTCTAGATAAGGAGCCACCGCTATGCCTCGTGGTCTTAGAACCGCCAGAAGTGAGCCCAGAACCTTTGTAAAAATTCTTGGGGCTGTAGCCAACCCGAAGGGAAGAGCTACAAATTGGTAATGCCTGTCTAGAAAGGCAAACCTCAGGAACCGATGATGATTCTTGTGAATCGGAATGTGAAGGTAGGCATCCTTTAAGTCCACTGTAGTCATGTACTGACCCTCTTGGATCATGGGTAAGATGGTTCGAATAGTTTCCATCTTGAATGACGGAACTCTGAGGAATTTGTTTAAGATCTTTAGATCCAAAATTGGTCTGAAGGTTCCCTCTTTTTTGGGAACCACAAACAGATTTGAATAAAAACCCTGTCCTTGTTCCGTCTGCGGAACTGGATGGATCACTCCCATTACTAGGAGGTCTTGCACGCAGCGTAGGAATGCCTCTTTCTTTATCTGGTTTTCAGATAATCTTGAAAGGTGAAATCTCCCTTGTGGAGGAGAAGCTTTGAAGTCCAGAAGATATCCCTGAGATATGATCTCCAACGCCCAGGGATCCTGAACATCTCTTGCCCACGCCTGGGAGAAGAGAGAAAGTCTGCCCCCTACTAGATCCGTTGCCGGATAGGGGGCCGTTCCTTCATGCTGTCTTAGAGGCAGCAGCAGGCTTTCTGGCCTGCTTGCCCTTGTTCCAGGACTGGTTAGATTTCCAGGCCTGCTTGGATTGAGCAAAAGTTCCCTCTTGTTTTGAGGAAGTTGATGCTGCACCTGCCTTGAAATTTCGAAAGGCACGAAAATTAGACTATTTTGCCCTTGATTTGGCCCTGTCCTAAGGGTATGACCCTTACCTCCAGTAATGTCAGCAATAATTTCTTTCAAACCAGGCCCGAATAAGGTCTGCCCCTTGAAAGGAATGTTGAGTAATTTAGACTTTGAAGTCACATCAGCTGACCAGGATTTAAGCCATAGTGCCCTACGCGCCTGGATGGCGAATCCGGAATTCTTAGCCGTTAGTTTAGACAAATGAACAATGGCATCAGAAACAAATGAGTTAGCTAGCTTAAGTGTTCTAAGCTTGTCAATGATTTCAGTCAATGGAGCTGTATGGATGGCCTCTTCCAGGGCCTCAAACCAGAACGCCGCCGCATCAGTGACAGGCGCAATGCATGCAAGGGGCTGTAAAATAAAACCTTGTTGAATAAACATTTTCTTAAGGTAACCCTCTAACTTTTTATCTATTGGATCTGAAAAAGCACAATTGTCCTCAACCGGGATAGTGGTACGCTTTGCTAAAGTAGAAACTGCTCCCTCCACCTTAGGGACCGTCTGCCATAAGTCCTAAGAAGTGGCGTCTATTGGAAACATTTTTCTAAATATAGGAGGGGGGGGGAAACGGCACACCGGGTCTATCCCACTCCTTACTAATAATTTCTGTAAACCTTTTAGGTATTGGAAACACATCAGTACACACTGGCACTGCATAGTATTTATCCAGCCTACACAATTTCTCTGGCACTGCAATTGTGTCAGTCATTCAGAGCAGCTAACACCTCCCCAAGCAATACACGGAGGTTCTCAAGCTTAAATTTAAAATTAGAAATCTCTGAATCAGGTTTCCCCGAGTCAGAGATGTCACCCACAGACTGAAGCTCTCCGTCCTCAGGTTCTGCATATTGTGACGCAGTATCAGACATGGCTCTTACAGCATCTACGCGCTCTGTATCTCGTCTAACCCCAGAGCTATCGCGCTTGCCTCTCAATTCAGGCAATCTGGCTAATACCTGTGACAGGGTATTATCCATGATCGCAGCCATGTCCTGCAAAGTAATCGCTATGGGCGTCCCTGATGTACTTGGCGCCATATTAGCGTGCGTCCCCTGAGCGGGAGGCGAAGGGTCTGACACGTGGGGAGAGTTAGTCGGCATAACTTCCCCCTCGACAGAACCCTCTGGTGACAATTCTTTTATAGATAAAGACTGATCTTTACTGTTTAAGGTGAAATCAATACATTTAGTACACATTCTCCTATGGGGCTCCACCATGGCTTTTAAAAATAATGAACAAGTAGTTTCCTCTGTGTCAGACATGTTTGTACAGACTAGCAATGAGACTAGCAAGCTTGGAAAACACTTTAAACCAAGTTGACAAGCAATATAAAAAACGTTACTGCGCCTTTAAGAAAAACAAATTGTCAAAATTTGAAATAACAGTGAAAAAAGGCAGTTACACTAACGAAATTTTTACAGTGTATGTAACAAGTTAGCAGAGCATTGCAGCCACTTGCAAATGGATGATTAACCCCTTAATACCAAAAACGGAATAACAAATGACAAACTTTTTAAAACCAGTCACAACAACTGCCACAGCTCTACTGTGGCTGTTACCTTCCTCAAACACGACCTTTGAAGCCTTTTGAGCCCTTCAGAGATGTCCTGTATCATGCAGAGGGAAGCTGAATGTCTCTCTGTAATTTTAGCTGCGCAGAAAAGCTCTAAAATAGGCCCCTCCCACACATATTACAACAGTGGAAAGCCTCAGGAAACTGTTTCTAGGCAAAAATCAAGCCAGCCATGTGGAAAATAACTAGGCCCCAATAAGTTTTTATCACCAAGCATATATAAAAACGATTTTAAACATGCCAGCAAACGTTTTATATTGCACTTTTATAAAAGTATGTATCTCTGTTAGTAAGCCTGATACCAGTCGCTATTAAATCACTGCATTTAGGCTTAACTTACATTAATCCGGTATCAGCAGCATTTTCTAGCAAATTCCATCCCTAGAAATATGTTAACTGCACATACCTTATTGCAAGATAACCTGCACGCCATTCCCCCTCTGAAGTTACCTCACTCCTCAGAATATGTGATTACAGCAGTGGATCTTAGTTACTTCTGCTAAGATCATAGAAACCGCAGGCAGATTCTTCTTCTAAATGCTGCCTGAGATAAAATAGTACGCTCCGGTACCATTTAAAAATAATAAACTTTTGATTGAAGGAAAAAAACCAACTATAATACACCACTCTCCTCTTACTACCTCCATCTTTGTTGAGAGTTGCAAGAGAATGACTGGATATGGCAGTGAGGGGAGGAGCTATATAGCAGCTCTGCTGTGGGTGATCCTCTTGCAACTTCCTGTTGGGAAGGAGAATATCCCACAAGTAATGGATGATCCGTGGACTGGATACACTTAACAAGAGAAATAATGGTATCTTTAGAAAGTCCATTTAATGGCGAGAAAGACGGTATATAATATGTGTGGGTACAGTAAATGAGTAAGAGAAAAATTACAGATAAACACAAACACTGCAGAAATGTAAAAAATAGCCCTGGTCCTAAATGGTAAGAAAACTGAAAACATGGTCTGGTCATTAAGGGGTTACATTTTCAATTTCGTTCATGATGAAACCTCCTCCTCCGATTGTTTTTCTTAATTCATCATTTAAAATGTTTCCATTCGGTGTTGTTCGCTGTCGACTTATCATTCTGGCAAGTTAGGTAGTGCTCCTGCTGCCTGAAGTGGGAAATTAGATGTGCGATTTTGTATTATGCTTGATGTTACTGCCTCTGAATTTTTAGCCACTTATTTTTTTCAATTGTTTTCAGAGATAAAATTCTTGCAGCATCAGGGGGATGTGAATGATTTGACGAGTCTTTCATTTATGGTTTTGTGTTCTAATTAATACACCATATATATTCAAATTTTCCGCCTTTTTTGATGACTACGGAATTGCGTTTGTGCAATTACCCGATTGTGCTGTTCCACGTGCACTTGGAATATAGTATCTCATTCTGTCTGAGCAACTATTACCCATTCCTCTGTTTTGTATAACCAACACAGTTCTATTAATACAGTATCCTTTGTAACTGTTATTACCTTGTATCTATGCCTTTGCAGACTGCACCCTTGTTTCAGTTCTTTTGACAGACTTGCATTTAGCCAATCAGTGCCCTCTCACTTGTAAATCCACAGGCGTGGCCACAATGTAATCAGTATGGCACACATGAACTTACGCCCTCTAGCTGTGAAAAACTGCCAAATTCATTGAAATAAGGGTCGACCTTCGAGGTTTTAGAAATTAGCATATAAGCCTACCTAGGTTTAGCTTTCAACAAAGAATACAGAGAGAACAAAGCAAATTTGATGCTAAAAGTGAATTGGAAAGTTGTTTAAAATTGCATTCCCTGTCTGAATCATGAAAGTTTAATTTTGACTAGACTGTCCCTTTAAGTCAATGTAAGTCAAGTATTCTCTAGTTCTGGTGTCGTAGCCACATAGGGCGCAAGATTCTGTATATGAATGATTCAGCTTAGTATTAGAACTTTGCCCTGCACTGTAAAGATTAAAAAGTGTTTGTAACATTTATAGATGTGCGATACAAAATGATCAATAATGTTTCTTGTGTAAAACAACCACTCTTCTCTTTATCCTTGAGCTTATCACCAGTTAGCAGTACAGGCAGTCTCCCCGGGTTACGTACAAGATAGGGACTTTAGGTTTGTTCTTAAGTTGAATCTGTATGTAAGTCAGAACAGGCACTTTTTTAGGTGAAACGCTAGCCAAACAATCTTTCTAATGAGGATACAGACAGCAGTGAAACCTCAAGTGGCTCTAACCCCATACCATACTCACCAGAACTAAATTCAATGGCGTTCTACTCAGGAAATGCAACTTGGACAGATGTTTGTCTTAATATATTATTTATTTTTAACTGTGCATATAAACATTTTCAAATACAGGTATTGTACAGTACACTACAACCTTAAACAAACATTTTCAAATATTGCAGTACAACCTTAAACAATCTTGGTATATTGTAGCTATCTTAGGATTTATTTTTATTTTACAGGTAACTTTCAATTTATTTTAACTAGGTACAATAGCTATTAAATAGTTATTAACTATTTAATAGCTACCTAGCTAAAATAAACTGAAATTTACCTGTAAAATAAATCCTAACCTAAGTTACAATTACACCTAACACTACACTATACTTTAATAAATTATTTCTATTTAAAACTAAATACTTACCTGTAAAATAAACCCTATGATAGCTACAATATAATAATTACATTGTAGCTATTTTAGGATTTATATTTATTTTACAGGCAACTTTGTATTTATTTTAGCTAGTTAGAATAGTTATTAAATAGTTATTAACTATTTAATAACTACCTAGCTAAAAGAAATACAAAATTACCTGTAAAATAAATCCTAACCTAAGTTACAATTAAACCTAACACTACACTATCATTACATTACTGTAATTAAATAAATTAACTACAAATAACTACAATTAAATACAATTACATAAACTAACTAAAGTACAAAAAATAAAAAAATAGGTTACAAACATTTAAAAAATATTACAACAATTTTAAGCTAATTACACCTAATCTAAGCCCCCTAATAAAATAAAGCCCCCCAAAATAAAAAAAAATTCCCTACCCTATTCTACATTAAAAAAGTTCAAAGCTCTTTTACCTTACCAGCCCTTAAAAGGGCCTTTTGTGGGGCATGCCCCAAAGAAAACTGCTCTTTTGCCTGTAAAAGAAAAATACAACCCCCCCCCCCAACATTAAAACCCACCACCCACATACCCCTAATCTAACCCAAACCCCCCTTAAAATAACCTAACACGGGGGGCGGAGCCTGACCACGCAGGGAGATGGTCGCACACTGAAAGGGCTCCCATCTCCCAAGCCAGTAAAAACCACTTTTTATGCATCACAACTCTCCCTAAAACTTGCAGCTAATATGGACAGAGGATAAGGGGGATAACCGGCACAAGTTTAAAGTCTGGAGTAACACGGGCGAGTAAGGGCTTCATGCATTTTGAGGATGCGTCAAGGAAGAACACGCCGCTCTAAAATAAAGGCCTCAGACTTCCGTAACCCACACCGCCTTCATCCACGCTCGAACCGAGCGATAGACAGACGCCAGAGGGGACCCGATCGCGGGCCGACAACAACCCAGGAAACAAAGGATCCACCGTGACCCACCGCGATCACGCATCAGCAAGGTGAGATTGCAAGAGCGGTTAATACCGGAGGGGGTCACGGGTTATTACCTAAGCACGGGGGCCTTACCGGAGGTACTATACAAAACTTAACTGCTCAATCCGGGACACAATACCCCTAAGCACACTAATCTCACAGAGCCTAAACCCTAGGTGCCTGATCTAAGAGGATATTAGTTACTGAGACCTCATAACCACGTGGGGATCCGCGGACACAATTTGAACGCTCCACACCACATTATACCACCCCTTCTAACCAGGACTCTGAGATCAAGTAAACTTTTAAAAAGAAAATAGGGGTTTAAAAAAGGGGACAAAAAGACATAACAAGAAGAAAATAAACAGTCAGGAGACACAGATCTATCACAGCGACATCCCCCATACAAGCCTGAGCCTTGGGGGATGCCTTGCAAAAAACAAAACAAAGCAGGACACTCAGGGCCCTCTAACCCTTTAAGCCAATTTTTAAAACCTGTTGACTCCAAAACTGATACCCCTGATGAGAATATGGCCAACAAACAAACCACTACAACAGCTCAGGTGATACAGACAGAAGCCCCACAGACACCATATCTTACAAAAAACGACATACAGCAATTATCTTCTAAAGAAGATATTCAGGGTGTTTTGCTGGAAATGAGATCTTTATTTGGGGATCTAAGAAAGGACCTGGGCGCTCTAGACAATAGAGTACTGAAGCTGGAAGAGCACCAAGACACCATTATAGAAAAAGCTAAGCAACAAGATGAGGATCTGAAGAGCCAGTCAGAACAAATCTTCTATTTGACAGACAAAATGGAGGATTTGGACAATAGATGTAGGCGCAACAACCTTAGGTTTAGGGGGATCTCTGAATCAGTACACCCCCCTGCAATTGAAGGCTATTTACAAGCTCTTTTCAAGATAATAAAAGGGGATCCCTTTGCTCAGGAGATACCAATAGAAAGGGCCCACAGGGCTCTGAGGCCTAAACCACCCTTAAAGGCCCCTCCTAGAGACATAGTCAAATTTCTAAGTTTCAAGGACAAGGAGGACATCCTTAAAAATGCCAGATCCAAACAACCAATATCGCATGCAGGGGAGGAAATTCAAATCTTCTGACTTATCCCCAGTCACCCTCCAGAAAAGACGGGAACTTTCGCACATAACTGCACATCTTAGGAGACACAAGATCCCTTATCGCTGGGGGTTCCCAGTATCCATTATTGTGATTCACAATAACAAACCACTCATTTACAGACCAGGAACCGATCCAAAACTGTTCTATAGAGACCTGAATATTTTGGATAACAGGGAGCACATACCCCCCCCACCTAAGGAGAGATGACACAGCGGGACCCTCTACATCTACGGCTGAACCATCCTCAGATGAGTAGATAAAATTGCAGGCTGTTTACTATTACTTGTAATTATGTTTCTTCATTTTAGGAGACTGTAATTTTATAGAATTATCCTCTGTATTGTTACTACATATAATGGTGATCCACTTTTCTCTAAGTCCAATTTATTAACAGCGGACATACACCACTGATCTCCACTCCTATCATCATTTGTATCCAGTGGGACATACTAAGTTCTTTTGTTTACACCAAGAAGAAAGGGTTGTTTGGATATATCAGCCCTCTAGAACTTTGCAACATCCAACTTCCCTAAAATGTTTTACCAACTAATGTTTAGAATTTATTATGATAATAGATAGGAGTATTGTCTGTTAGGCGATACCTACACCTTTATGAAACCCCCCTTCCCCCCTACTTTCCCTCTTGTCCCCTATGCACTCTTTCCCCACTCCCCTCCTACCTCCTAATTACCCTTTACCCATCTGCCACCTCCTTTATCCTTCACTCATACCCCTCCACTCACCTCCACCCTCTCCCCCTTCCTTTCCCATACTCTTCCTCCCCCTTCTAATTACACACTACTTCAAGACTCTAACATACTAGATAAGCATATTGAATGGAGACGTGATAAGTTACAATGAGCATTAGGTCAAAATATTTAAGGTCATAGGAACGAAATGCTTATGTTATAAGTTCACTATATTATATGTTTCGTGAATTTTTAATGCTTTCCCTTCCTTATAACTATCCCAATCCCCTTTTGTCCCCCCCCCCCCTTCTTTCCCCCTTCAATCTCACTCACCCTTTACCATAATTCTGATACCACCCTCCTCTCTCTCACGGTCCTCCTTATAATCCTTTCCTTCATCTCTCTCTTCCCTCCTTTTCCTTTATCCCCTTTCCCCTCTCCACTCACCCTACCCCCACTAGTCTTCACCCCTCTCATTTCACCTTTTTCCTTCCCCACATTTCCCCCCCCCCCTCTGATCCTTTCCCATCCCTCTCTTCCCTTCTCTGAATATACATGACCGCCTGGCCTAAAATATAAATGCTAAGCTCACCGACTGGAGGTGCGCCATGATACAGCTGACACCAGGTCAAAATCCTTAAGGTTTCAGGTACTAGGACACTTGTTAAATTTGTTGTTTGGTTTTTCTAATGTTTATAAATGTATTATTGCAATTTCTAAAAATGATATGTGTTAATAGATTTCAGAACTATATGGCATGTGAACTTTATATCTCTCTAGTAACCCTACCTTCTCCACTTCTCTCTTCTACTTCCTCTTTCCCACTTTTCTCCTTCCTCACTATCTCTCCTCCCTCACCCTTCACCTACTATCTTCCTTCATCTTCCCCTCATTCTTGTCCTTATCTCATGACTCCCCCCTTCTTTCTTCCTCACCCCTCTCCACTCACTCTCCCCTATTTACCCCTAACAACCATATTGGCTAAATTTATATCAGTCGTGCCCCATTGTCAGAGATATATAGTGATATTGCAAGTACCCGTTATGAAAGTTAAAGGTTACAGTTTCAAGGTGTGATCGTTTCTCTTTGTCACTCTTTGTTTGGCCTGCTATTGTTTTGGTATTGTGTTCGTTTGTCCCCCTCCACTGTCGGCCAAGAGTCAATTGACGTCTCCTTTCTTGGAGAGTGATCTCTTTATGGTTATTATTTACTGTGCTTGGGTGTACTACCCCTATATTGACTTTGCCTATAGCAAGGTTGTCACTTTCTCTCTTCCTTTCACCAAGGTTTTTACAGAGACGCATCCAAATTTGTTACTTCATCTAAAGCTTAAGTTGTATATAACCTTGGTACTCTCTTTTCTTTAAGCTTGTATCTCTTTTCTAAATCTTTTTCTAACCTCTCCTCATTCTCTGATCTACCCCCCCCCTTTTTTTTTTTTTCTCCCTCTCTTCCTCCCCTGGCTTGAGCGTCAGACCCAAAATGATTCCTAAAGTCAGCAAATTTCAGGACCACTCCTTACAAATATCTACTATTAATGCTAAGGGGTTAAACAACCCAGGGAAACGATCTATCGCTTTCCGGGACCTTAATAAGCTTAATAGTCACATCCTAATGTTACAGGAAACCCACTTCCAAAAGGGTAAAGAACCTAAATGGTACAATAAACAATACCCAGTCGCACACTTTGCATCTGGGCCAAATAAAAAAAGCGGGGGTGGGAATCTTATTTCATAGATCATTACCAATTCAAATACTTCAGGTAGAAAAAGACCCAGCAGGTAGACACATATTGATCAAGGGCTCCTTGTATGGCCATCTAATAACCTTGATTAACATATACGCCCCTAATCAGACGCAAATTGGTTTCTTTAGAAAAGTTGCCAATCTCATTCTAGATCACTCCCAGGGTGTTGTCTTCTTAGCAGGAGACTTTAATCTTTCCTTTGAGCCTCACATGGACTCCTCAAAAGGATCCTCCAAGGTTGCTACCAAGAAAATCAAAATAATCAAACATATTTTGCAGAGCCTCACACTCCATGACATATGGAGAACTATGCATCCCCTAGAAAAGGATTATACCTTTTACTCAAACCCACATAATAGTTATACTAGAATCGATCATATATACACGGACCCTCTAGGTCTTTCCATCACGGGTGATTGCAATATTGGCCCTATCACCTGGTCTGATCATGCCCCGGTCACGTGCAGAATACTTTGGCCTGACATTCCAATCTCTCCCAAAATCTGGAGGTTAGACGACTCGCTGTTGAAAGATCCGATATTTCTTGAATCAATACAAAAAGAAATTTCGGATTATTTCACCCTAAATTCACACTCATCTTCATCTAGACAGTTAGAATGGGAAGCACACAAAACGGTGATAAGAGGCTTACTAATCAAACAAAAGTCTAAACTTAATCGCGTAGCCAGGGAAAAACACTCTAAGCTATTACAAACAATCACAACACTAGAAGTAACCCATAAACAAAACCCAAATAATGAACAAATTCTTAAAGAACTCCTAGACACTAGACTCCTGCTCAAACAACATTTGAATGAGATTTACCAACGAAAGGCTATGTTTCTCAAACAGTATTACTATGAAGGAGGTAATAAGCCGGGGAAAATCTTAGCGAGAAACTTGAAAAGGAAGCAACTGAATACTTACATACACTCATTAGGATCCGCAGAAGGAAAAATAGCTAAAGATAGTGTTACGATAGCTGAAACATTCCGGGCATATTACAACAAGCTCTACAACTTGGGAGGTAACACTTCCCAAGATAAACCCTCTTTAGGAGAGGACCTAAATCATTATTTCCAGAATCTACAACTACCAAAAGTTGATAAACAGTCTGCTGACTCTCTGGGGTCAGAAATTTCCTTAGAAGAGCTACAGCAGGCCATAAAAGATATCCCCTCTGGGAAAAGCCCTGGACCGGACGGTCTCACTTCTACATATTATAAAGAATGCTGTGGGGTACTAGCGGGTCACATGTTACAAATGTTTAACAAACTCAGAGACGAACCCACATTATCTAGAATGTTATTAGAGGCCCATATAACGGTTTTGGCCAAGCCAGGCAAACAGGCTACCTCTCCCGGTAACTTCAGACCCATATCTCTGATTAATTTAGATATGAAAATCTTGGCCAAAATATTAGCTAATAGATTGAACAAAATTCTCCCGAATTTAATCGATAGGGACCAAGTAGGATTTATCCCGGGAAGAGAGGCGAGAGATAATATCACTAAAGTAATCCAACTTATTAATTACGTGAAGGTTTCCAATACCCCAATAGTATTTGCAACAGACGCAGAGAAGGCCTTCGACAGGGTAGGCTGGCCCTTCCTGCGAAAGGCGCTGGAAGAGATGGATATCCCATCCACCTTCTTAAATATGTCCATGGCCCTTTACTCGGCCCCGAACGCGAGGGTCCGGGTGAATGGGACACTCTGACACTTTTTACATTAGCAATGGAACGAGGCAGGGATGCCCCCTGTCGCCCTTGCTTTTTGCTATTTCAATTGAGGTTTTAGCTCAAAAAATTAGGCTTAATGACAAAATCACAGGCATAAGGGTGGGAGACTTAGAGACTAAACAAGCATTATATGCGGACGACGTGCTTTTTACTTTAACCAAGGCAGAAACATCCATCCCAGAACTCTTAAAAGAATTAGAATCCTACGGAATGGTTTCTAATTTCCTTCTCAATCTAAACAAATCCGAACTTATGAATATAAATACCCCTCCGCAACATATAGTTACCCTCCAAGAAAAACACGCGATTCCTATAGCAAAAACATAAACTTAAATATCTAGGGATACATCTTACACCATGTATAGAAGATTTATTTAAACACAACTATATACCCTTAAAAGATGAAATTGTTAGAGATTTGTCGAGCTGGAAGAATAAGCCTATCTCCTGGTTAGGGAGGATAGGAGTCTTTAAGATGAATATCCTCCCTAGAATTCTTTATTTTCTACAAGCTTTACCAATTCCACTACAGGGAGGATACTTAAAACAACTACAATCCATTATAGAACGATACATTTGGGCAAACATCAAACCAAGAATCCCAAAGAAGACAATGTATCTACCCAGGGAACGAGGGGGGTTAGGACTGCCCAATCTAATGACATATAGGAAAGCGATACTCCTACAAAGAGTGGTGGAGTGGTCATATAATACGGACAAGGCATGGATCCATCTTGATAGACAGATATTTAAATTAAACAACGTGGGCACTTTAGCTTGGATCCCAATGACACATAGACCAAAAAGTATCTCTAAATTCCTAATAACTACAGAAACACTATCAGAATGGGATAAAACAGTAGCAACAAGCACTCACATCTCATCCAGAAACTCTCCTCTCATGCCAATTATTGAGAACCCTGAACTTCCATACTGGAAACAGGGTTATCAAATCAAACAACCATACAGTCTCAGAATAGGGTCAATGTACTACCTTAGGGAGAATAACCAACTTAAAACTCATGCCCAAATAGCGGAGACACACACAGAAATCTTCACCTCATGGCTCAACTATAATAGATTACTCCACTATATATCTCATCACAAATCTAGGAAAGACCTAGGGAGAGATCCTACAATTTTTGAGGGTCTATGCATACTCCAGAGTCCACCCAGACATCTTATTTCCATATTATACAAAATTGTAACCAACAACAAGGAAGCACCGCTTCCCTCCTACACTTTAGCTTGGAACAAAGAATTATCCCACGAACAGGATGCAGAGGCCTGGGCTAAGGCCTTTGAGCACACAAAGCGGTCATCAATCTCCGCTAACATACAAGAGACAAATTTTAAACTCCTGAGCCGCTGGTATCTCACCAGTCAGCTCCACAGAATCTTCCCCTCCTTGAGTAGCTCCTGCTGGAGGGGCTGTGGAGGCGAAGGCTCTCTATCGCACATATGGTGGTCGTGTCCCAAGCTGGGATGCTACTGGGAAACCATCTTTAGCACTATTTCAAATAAGCTGCACATTCACATACCAAACACCCCCTGAAAGCATACTATTTTGTTCTCTTCCCAAAATTAAGGAACCGGCCAAACTGACCCTTATGCTAATAATGATCACGGGGGCTAAGAAACTCATACCCAAAAGATGGAAATCCCAAATAACCCCCACAATAGATGAGTGGAATAGGGAGGTCTCGGAGCTAATTTCCCTAGAAAGATACCACTTCCTCAAAATAAATAAACTCGACATACACGAGTTGATCCTGGCAATATGGAAGGGTACTATTTAGATGGCGCCCCCTCAGGAACCTCTGCCGCTCCCCTTCCCCCCTCCTCCCCCCCCCTTTTTTTTTTTTTTTTCTTCTTTTCTCTCCCTCTCCCTTCCTTTCCTTCTCCTCTTCTCTATATCTTTTCTTACTCTTGCGGATCTCATTTATTGCACATATTACTCTAAGCACTTACCAGCTGAGCATGTGGCAATGGTAATGATGCAGGTCTCCCCACATGCACTATATACACCATAAATATAAAAGTGGAAGGTTTTCCAGGAATGACGCTCTCTTTTCCTTTTATCTTTCTATTTTATATTTGAGGCCAAGAACTCTAAGACATTGGTTTCGAACTGTATAAATAAAGAGATTCTTCTTATTGTATAGTCAGGACCGAATCACATTATGTTACTCCTGTATATACTGTAGAGCTTGTTATGAATCTAGATCCTGTTATGAATATTGTAAACCTGTAAAAACTACAATAAAGCTTCTATGAAAACTAAAAAAAAAAAAAAAAAAAAAACCCGAACACTAATCCCCTGAAGATCATCCTACCTTGAGTCGTCTTCACTCAGCCGAGCCACCAATGGAATTGAAGAGGAGATCCGGAGCGGCAGAAGTGATCCTCCAAGGGGCGCTGAAGAAGTCTTCCATCCGGGCGATGGGTCTTCAATCTTCTTTCTTCAGGATCCATCTTCATCCCGCCGACGCGTAACATCCTTCTTTCCCGACTGACTACCGACGAATGAAGGCTCCTTTAAGGGACGTCATCCAAGATGGCATCCCTTCAATTCCGATTGGCTGATAGGATTCTATCAGCCAATCGGAATTAACGTAGGAAAAATCTGATTGGCTAATTGAAAAAAGGCCCTTTTAAGGGCTGGTAAGGTAAAAGCTTTGAATTTTTTTAATGTAGAATAGGGTAGGGAATTTTTTTATTTTGGGGGGGTTTGTTATTTTATTAGGGGGCTTAGATTAGGTGTAATTAGCTTAAAATTGTTGTAATATTTTTTAAATGTTTGTAACTTATTTTTTTATTTTTTGTACTTTAGTTTATGTAATTGTATTTAATTGTAGTTATTTGTAGTTAATTTATTTAATTAATTTAATGATAGTGTAGTGTTAGGTTTAATTGTAACTTAGTGGAGATATGTGTGGTATTGCAGCGCTAAGATGCACCCTAAGCTGTGATGCACAAAAGGGGTCTAACCATCCCCTAAAAGAGCAAAAACTGAAGAAGATAGGAGTGATCACAGCGCCAAAAGGCCTAAGGGTATGTATACACACAGATGCAGTGAGGTAGGATTGGGTACTAAATGAAATTTATTATATACAGTTTGGACTAGCTAAAAAAACAGAATTTATGTTTACCTGATAAATTACTTTCTCCAACGGTGTGTCCGGTCCACGGCGTCATCCTTACTTGTGGGATATTCTCCTCCCCAACAGGAAATGGCAAAGAGCCCAGCAAAGCTGGTCACATGATCCCTCCTAGGCTCCGCCTACCCCAGTCATTCGACCGACGTTAAGGAGGAATATTTGCATAGGAGAAACCATATGGTACCGTGGTGACTGTAGTTAAAGAAAATAAATTATCAGACCTGATTAAAAAAACCAGGGCGGGCCGTGGACCGGACACACCGTTGGAGAAAGTAATTTATCAGGTAAACATAAATTCTGTTTTCTCCAACATAGGTGTGTCCGGTCCACGGCGTCATCCTTACTTGTGGGAACCAATACCAAAGCTTTAGGACACGGATGAAGGGAGGGAGCAAATCAGGTCACCTAAATGGAAGGCACCACGGCTTGCAAAACCTTTCTCCCAAAAATAGCCTCAGAAGAAGCAAAAGTATCAAACTTGTAAAATTTGGTAAAAGTGTGCAGTGAAGACCAAGTCGCTGCCCTACATATCTGATCAACAGAAGCCTCGTTCTTGAAGGCCCATGTGGAAGCCACAGCCCTAGTGGAATGAGCTGTGATTCTTTCGGGAGGCTGCCGTCCGGCAGTCTCGTAAGCCAATCTGATGATGCTTTTAATCCAAAAAGAGAGAGAGGTAGAAGTTGCTTTTTGACCTCTCCTTTTACCTGAATAAACAACAAACAAGGAAGATGTTTGTCTAAAATCCTTTGTAGCATCTAAATAGAATTTTAGAGCGCGAACAACATCCAAATTGTGCAACAAACGTTCCTTCTTTGAAACTGGTTTCGGACACAGAGAAGGTACGATAATCTCCTGGTTAATGTTTTTGTTAGAAACAACTTTTGGAAGAAAACCAGGTTTAGTACGTAAAACCACCTTATCTGCATGGAACACCAGATAAGGAGAACACTGCAGAGCAGATAATTCTGAAACTCTTTCCAAGATAATAACTTAATATCAACGGAATGTAAGGGTTCAAACGGAACCCCCTGAAGAACTGAAAGAACTAAGTTGAGACTCCAAGGAGGAGTCAAAGGTTTGTAAACAGGCTTAATTCTAACCAGAGCCTGAACAAAGGCTTGAACATCTGGCACAGCGGCCAGCTTTTTGTGAAGTAACACAGACAAGGCAGAAATCTGTCCCTTCAGGGAACTTGCAGATAATCCTTTTTCCAATCCTTCTTGAAGGAAGGATAGAATCCTAGGAATCTTAACCTTGTCCCAAGGGAATCCTTTAGATTCACACCAACCGATATATTTTTTCCAAATTTTGTGGTAAATCTTTCTAGTTACAGGCTTTCTGGCCTGAACAAGAGTATCGATAACAGAATCTGAGAATCCTCGCTTCGATAAGATCAAGCGTTCAATCTCCAAGCAGTCAGCTGGAGTGAAACCAGATTCGGATGTTCGAACGGACCCTGAACAAGAAGGTCTCGTCTCAAAGGTAGCTTCCAAGGAGGAGCCGATGACATATTCACCAGATCTGCGTACCAAGTCCTGCGTGGCCACGCAGGAGCTATCAAGATCACCGACGCCCTCTCCTGATTGATCCTGGCTACCAGCCTGGGGATGAGAGGAAACGGCGGGAACACATAAGCTAGTTTGAAGGTCCAAGGTGCTACTAGTGCATCCACTAGAGCCGCCTTGGGATCCCTGGATCTGGACCCGTAGCAAGGAACTTTGAAGTTCTGACGAGAGGCCATCAGATCCATGTCTGGAATGCCCCACAGCTGAGTGACTTGGGCAAAGATTTCCGGATGGAGTTCCCACTCCCCCGGATGCAATGTCTGACGACTCAGAAAATCCGCTTCCCAATTTTCCACTCCTGGGATGTGGATAGCAGACAGGTGGCAGGAGTGAGACTCCGCCCATAGAATGATTTTGGTCACTTCTTCCATCGCCAGGGAACTCCTTGTTCCCCCCTGATGGTTGATGTACGCAACAGTTGTCATGTTGTCTGATTGAAACCGTATGAACTTGGCCCTCGCTAGCTGAGGCCAAGCCTTGAGAGCATTGAATATCGCTCTCAGTTCCAGAATATTTATCGGTAGAAGAGATTCTTCCCGAGACCAAAGACCCTGAGCTTTCAGGGATCCCCAGACCGCGCCCCAGCCCATCAGACTGGCGTCGGTCGTGACAATGACCCACTCTGGTCTGCGGAATGTCATCCCTCGTGACAGGTTGTCCAGGGACAGCCACCAACGGAGTGAGTCTCTGGTCCTCTGATTTACTTGTATCTTCGGAGACAAGTCTGTATAGTCCCCATTCCACTGACTGAGCATGCACAGTTGTAATGGTCTTAGATGAATGCGTGCAAAAGGAACTATGTCCATTGCCGCTACCATCAACCCGATCACTTCCATGCACTGAGCTATGGAAGGAAGAGGAACGGAATGAAGTATCCGACAAGAGTCTAGAAGTTTTGTTTTTCTGGCCTCTGTCAGAAAAATCCTCATTTCTAAGGAGTCTATTATTGTTCCCAAGAAGGGAACCCTTGTTGACGGAGATAGAGAACTCTTTTCCACGTTCACTTTCCATCCGTGAGATCTGAGAAAGGCCAGGACAATGTCCGTGTGAGCCTTTGCTTGAGGAAGGGACGACGCTTGAATCAGAATGTCGTCCAAGTAAGGTACTACAGCAATGCCCCTTGGTCTTAGCACAGCTAGAAGGGACCCTAGTACCTTTGTGAAAATCCTTGGAGCAGTGGCTAATCCGAAAGGAAGCGCCACGAACTGGTAATGTTTGTCCAGGAATGCGAACCTCAGGAACCGATGATGTTCCTTGTGGATAGGAATATGTAGATACGCATCCTTTAAATCCACCGTGGTCATGAATTGACCTTCCTGGATGGAAGGAAGAATAGTTCGAATGGTTTCCATCTTGAACGATGGAACCTTGAGAAACTTGTTTAAGATCTTGAGATCTAAGATTGGTCTGAACGTTCCCTCTTTTTTGGGAACTATAAACAGATTGGAGTAGAACCCCATCCCTTGTTCTCTTAATGGAACGGGATGAATCACTCCCATTTTTAACAGGTCTTCTACACAATGTAAGAATGCCTGTCTTTTTATGTGGTCTGAAGACAACTGAGACCTGTGGAACCTCCCCCTTGGGGGAAGTCCCTTAAATTCCAGAAGATAACCTTGGGAGACTATTTCTAGCGCCCAAGGATCCAGAACATCTCTTGCCCAAGCCTGAGCGAAGAGAGAGAGTCTGCCCCCCACCAGATCCGGTCCCGGATCGGGGGCCAACATTTCATGCTGTCTTGGTAGCAGTGGCAGGTTTCTTGGCCTGCTTTCCCTTGTTCCAGCCTTGCATTGGTCTCCAAGCTGGCTTGGCTTGAGAAGTATTACCCTCTTGCTTAGAGGACGTAGCACTTTGGGCTGGTCCGTTTCTACGAAAGGGACGAAAAACAGAATTTATGTTTACCTGATAAATTACTTTCTCCAACGGTGTGTCCGGTCCACGGCGTCATCCTTACTTGTGGGATATTCTCTTCCCCAACAGGAAATGGCAAAGAGCCCAGCAAAGCTGGTCACATGATCCCTCCTAGGCTCCGCCTACCCCAGTCATTCGACCGACGTTAAGGAGGAATATTTGCATAGGAGAAACCATATGTTACCGTGGTGACTGTAGTTAAAGAAAATAAATTATCAGACCTGATTAAAAAAACCAGGGCGGGCCGTGGACCGGACACACCGTTGGAGAAAGTAATTTATCAGGTAAACATAAATTCTGTTTTCTCCAACATAGGTGTGTCCGGTCCACGGCGTCATCCTTACTTGTGGGAACCAATACCAAAGCTTTAGGACACGGATGAAGGGAGGGAGCAAATCAGGTCACCTAAATGGAAGGCACCACGGCTTGCAAAACCTTTCTCCCAAAAATAGCCTCAGAAGAAGCAAAAGTATCAAATTTGTAAAATTTAGAAAAAGTGTGCAGTGAAGACCAAGTCGCTGCCTTACATATCTGATCAACAGAAGCCTCGTTCTTGAAGGCCCATGTGGAAGCCACAGCCCTAGTGGAGTGAGCTGTGATTCTTTCAGGAGGCTGCCGTCCGGCAGTCTCATAAGCCAATCGGATAATGCTTTTAATCCAGAAGGAGAGAGAGGTAGAAGTTGCTTTTTGACCTCTCCGTTTACCAGAATAAACAACAAACAAAGACAAAGTTTGTCTGAAATCCTTAGTAGCTGCTAAGTAAAATTTGAGAGCACGAACTACATCCAAGTTGTGCAACAAACGTTCCTTCTTTGAAACTGGATTAGGACACAAAGAAGGCACAACTATCTCCTGGTTAATGTTTTTGTTAGAAACAACTTTTGGAAGAAAACCAGGTTTAGTACGCAAAACCACCTTATCTGCATGGAACACCAGATAAGGAGAAGAACACTGCAGAGCAGATAATTCTGAAACTCTTCTAGCAGAAGAAATTGCAACCAAAAACAAAACTTTCCAAGATAATAACTTAATATCAACGGAATGTAAGGGTTCAAACGGAACCCCCTGAAGAACTGAAAGAACTAGGTTGAGACTCCAAGGAGGAGTCAAAATTTTGTAAACAGGCTTGATTCTAACCAGAGCCTGAACAAAGGCTAGAACATCTGGCACAGCTGCCAGCTTTTTGTGAAGTAACACAGACAAGGCAGAAATCTGTCCCATCAAGGAACTTGCAGATAATCCTTTTTCCAATCCTTCTCGAAGGAAGGATAGACTCTTAGGAATCTTAACCTTGTCCCAAGGGAATCCTGCAGATTCACACCAACAGATATACCAAATTATGTGGTAATTTTTCTGGTTACAGGCTTTCAGGCCTGAACAAGAGTATTAATAACAGAATCTGAGAACCCTCGCTTTGATAAGATCAAGCGTTCAATCTCCAAGCAGTCAGCTGGAGTGGGTCGAACGGACCTAGAACAAGAAGGTCTCTCAAAGGTAGCTTCCATGGTGGAGCCGATGACATATTCACCAGATCTGCATACCAAGTCCTGCGTGGCCACGCAGGAGCTATCAAAATCACCGACGCCCTCTCCTCTCATCCCCAGGCTGGTAGCCAGGATCAGAGGAAACGGCGGGAA
Organism: Bombina bombina; assembly: GCF_027579735.1. Taxonomy (NCBI): domain Eukaryota; kingdom Metazoa; phylum Chordata; class Amphibia; order Anura; family Bombinatoridae; genus Bombina; species Bombina bombina. The sequence goes on from NC_069501.1 coordinate 10,476,650, forward strand.
CACATAAGCTAGTTTGAAGGTCCAAGGTGCTACTAGTGCATCCACTAGAGCCGCCTTGGGATCCCTGGATCTGTACCCGTAGAAAGGAACTCTGAAGTTCTGACGAGAGGCCATCAGATCCATGTCTGGAATGCCCCACGGTTGAGTGACTTGGGCAAAGATTTCCGGATGGAGTTCCCACTCCCCCGGATGCAATGTCTGACGACTCAGAAAATCCGCTTCCCAATTTTCCACTCCTGGGATGTGGATAGCAGACAGGTGGCAGGAGTGAGACTCCGCCCATAGAATGATTTTGGTCACTTCTTCCATCGCTAGGGAACTCCTTGTTCCCCCCTGATGGTTGATGTATGAACTTGGCCCTCGCTAGCTGAGGCCAAGCTTTGAGAGCATTGAATATCGCTCTCAGTTCCAGAATATTTATCGGTAGAAGAGATTCTACCCGAGACCAAAGACCCTGAGCTTTCAGGGATCCCCAGACCGCGCCCCAGCCCATCAGACTGGCGTCGGTCGTGACAATGACCCACTCTGGTCTGCGGAAGGTCATCCCTTGTGACAGGTTGTCCAGGGACAGCCACCAACGGAATGAGTCTCTGGTCCTCTGATTTACTTGTATCTTTGGAGACAAGTCTGAATAGTCCCCATTCCACTGACTGAGCATGAACAGTTGTAATGGTCTTAGATGAATGCGCACAAAAGGAACTATGTCCATTGCCGCTACCATCAAACCTATCACTTCCATGCACTGCGCTATGGAAGGAAGAGGAACGGAATGAAGTATCCGACAAGAGTCTAGAAGTTTTGTTTTTCTGGCTTCTGTCAGAAAAATCCTCATTTCTAAGGAGTCTATTATAGTTCCCCAGAAGGGAACCCTCGTTGACGGAGATAGAGAACTCTTTTCCACGTTCACTTTCCATCCGTGAGATCTGAGAAAGGCCAGGACAATGTCCGTGTGAGCCTTTACTTGAGGAAGGGACGACGCTCGAATCAGAATGTCGTCCAAGTAAGGTACTACAGCAATGCCCCTTGGTCTTAGCACCGCCAGAAGGGACCCTAGTACCTATGAGAAAATCCTAGGAGCAGTGGCTAATCCGAAAGAAAACGCCACGAACTGGAAATGCTTGTCCAGGAATGCAAACCTTAGGAACCGATGATGTTCCTTGTGGATAGGAATATGTAGATACGCATCCTTGAAATCCACCTTGGTCATGAATTGACCTTCCTGGATGGAAGGAAGAAGTGTTCGAATGGTTTCCATCTTGAACGATGGAACCTTGAGAACTTGTTCAAGATCTTGAGATCTAAGATTGGTCTGAACGTTCCCTCTTTTTTGGGAACTATGAACAGATTGGAGTAGAACCCCATCCCTTGTTCTCCTAATGGAACAGGATGAATCACTCCCATTTTTAGCAGGTCTTCTACCCAATGTAAGAATGCCTGTCTTCTTATGTGGTCTGAAGACAACTGAGACCTGTGGAACCTCCCCCTTGGAGGAAGCCCCTTGAACTCCAGAGAATAACCTTGGGAGACTATTTCTAGCGCCCAAGGATCCAGAACATCTCTTGCCCAAGCCTGAGCGAAGAGAGAGAGTCTGCCCCCCCACCAGATCCGGTCCCGGATCGGGGGCCCGCATTTCATGCTGTCTTGGTAGCAGTGGCAGGTTTCCTGGCCTGCTTTCCTTTGTTCCAGCCTTGCATAGGTCTCCAGGCTGGATTGGCTTGAGAAGTATTACCTTCCTGCTTAGAGGACGTAGCCCTTGGGGCTGATCCGTTTCTGCGAAAGGGACGAAACTTAGGTTTATTTTTGGTCTTGAAAAGACCTATCCTGAGGAAGGGCGTGGCCCTTGCCCCCAGTGATATCAGAGATAATCTCTTTCAAGTCAGGGCCAAAGAGTGTTTTCCCCTTGAAAGGAATGTCAAGCAATTTGTTCTTGGAAGACGCATCCGCTGCCCAAGATTTTAACCAAAGCGCTCTGCGCCACAATAGCAAACCCAGAATTTTTTCGCCGCTAACCTAGCCAATTGCAAGGTGGCGTCTAGGGTGAAAGAATTAGCCAATTTAAGAGCACGAATTCTGTCCATAATCTCCTCATAAGAAGAAGAATTACTAATAATCGCCTTTCCTAGCTCATCAAACTAGAAACACGCGGCTGCAGTGACAGGGACAATGCATGCAATTGGTTGTAGAAGGGAACCTTGCTGAACAAACATCTTTAGCCGACCTTCTAATTTTTTATCCATAGGATCTTGGAAAGCACAACTATCTTCTATGGGTATAGTGGCGCGCTTGTGTAGAGTAGAAACCGCCCCCTCGACCTTGGGGACTGTCTGCCATCAGTCCTTTCTGGGGTCGACTATAGGAAAACAATTTTATAAATATGGGGGGAGGTACTAAAGGTATACCGGGCCTGTCCCATTCTTTACTAACAATGTACGCCACCCGCTTGGATATAGGAAAAGCTTCGGGGGGCCTCTAAGAACTTTTCCATTTTACATAGTGGTTCTGGAATGACCAGATAATCACAATCATCCAAATTGGATAACACCTCCTTAAGCAGAGCGCGGAGATGTTCCAACTTAAATTTAAAAGTAATCACATCAGGTTCAGCTTGTTGAGAAATGTTTCCTGAATCTGAAATTTCTCCCTCAGACAAAACCTCCCTGGCCCCCTCAGACTGGTGTAGGGGCCCTTCAGAAACCATATCATCAGCGTTCTCATGCTCTACAGAATTTTCTAAAACAGAGCAGTCGCGCTTTCGCTGATAAGTGGGCATATTGGCTAAAATGTTTTTGATAGAATTATCCATTACAGCCGTTAAATGTTGCATAGTAAGGAGTATTGGCGCACTAGATGTACTAGGGGCCTCCTGTATGGGCAAGACTGGTGTAGACGAAGGAGGGGATGATGCAGTACCATGCTTACTCCCCTCACTTGAGGAATCATCTTGGGCATCATTTTTACTAAATTTTTTTATGACATAAAATACATATAGTTAAATGAGAAGGAACCTTGGTTTCCCCACAGTCAGAACACAATCTATCTGGTAGTTCAGACATGTTAAACAGGCATAAACTTGATAACAAAGCACAAAAAACGTTTTAAAATAAAACCGTTACTGTCACTTTAAATTTTAAACTGAACACACTTTATTACTGCAATTGCGAAAAAGTATGAAGGAATTGTTCAAAATTCACCAAAATTTCACCACAGTGTCTTAAAGCCTTAAAAGTATTGCACACCAAATTTGGAAGCTTTAACCCTTAAAATAACGGAACCGGAGCCGTTTTTATATTTAACCCCTTTACAGTCCCTGGAATCTGCTTTGCTGAGACCCAACCAAGCCCAAAGGGGAATACGATACCAAATGATGCCTTCAGAAAGACTTTTCTATGTATCAGAGCTCCACACACATGCAGCTGCATGCCATGCTGTCCTCAAAAATAAGTGCGCCATACCGGCGCGAAAATGAGGCTCTGACTATGATTAGGGAAAGCCCCTAAAGAATAAGGTGTCTAAAACAGTGCCTGCCGATATAATCATATCAAAATACCCAGAATAAATGATTCCTCAAGGCTAAATGTGTGTTAATAATGAATCGATTTAGCCCAGAAAAAGTCTACAGTCTTAATAAGCCCTTGTGAAGCCCTTATTTACTATCTTAATAAACATGGCTTACCGGATCCCATAGGGAAAATGACAGCTTCCAGCATTACATCGTCTTGTTAGAATGTGTCATACCTCAAGCAGTAAGAGACTGCACACTGTTCCCCCAACTGAAGTTAATTGCTCTCAACAGTCCTGTGTGGAACAGCCATGGATTTTAGTTACGGTGCTAAAATCATTTTCCTCATACAAACAGAAATCTTCATCTCTTTTCTGTTTCTGAGTAAATAGTACATACCAGCACTATTTTAAAATAACAAACTCTTGATTGAATAATAAAAACTACAGTTAAACACTAAAAAACTCTAAGCCATCTCCGTGGAGATGTTGCCTGTACAACGGCAAAGAGAATGACTGGGGTAGGCGGAGCCTAGGAGGGATCATGTGACCAGCTTTGCTGGGCTCTTTGCCATTTCCTGTTGGGGAAGAGAATATCCCACAAGTAAGGATGACGCCGTGGACCGGACACACCTATGTTGGAGAAATTAGGTTTATTTTTTGCCTTGAAAGGCCGATCCTGAGGAAGGGCGTGGCCCTTACCCCCAGTGATATCCGAGATAATCTCTTTCAAGTCAGGGCCAAACAGCGTTTTCCCCTTGAAAGGAATGTTAAGTAACTTGTTCTTGGAAGACGCATCAGCCGACCAAGATTTCAACCAAAGCGCTCTGCGCGCCACAATAGCAAACCCAGAATTCTTAGCCGCTAACCTAGCCAATTGCAAAGTGGCGTCTAGGGTGAAAGAATTAGCCAATTTGAGAGCATTGATTCTGTCCATAATCTCCTCATAAGGAGGAGAATCACTGTCGACCGCCTTTATCAGCTCATCGAACCAGAAACATGCGGCTGTAGCGACAGGGACAATGCATGAAATTGGTTGTAGAAGGTAACCCTGCTGAACAAACATCTTTTTAAGCAAACCTTCTAATTTTTTATCCATAGGATCTTTGAAAGCACAACTATCCTCTATGGGTATAGTGGTGCGTTTGTTTAAAGTGGAAACCGCTCCCTCGACCTTGGGGACTGTCTGCCATAAGTCCTTTCTGGGGTCGACCATAGGAAACCATTTTTTAAATATGGGGGGAGGGACGAAAGGAATACCGGGCCTTTCCCATTCTTTATTAACAATGTCCGCCACCCGCTTGGGTATAGGAAAAGCTTCTGGGAGCCCCGGCACCTCTAGGAACTTGTCCATTTTACATAGTTTCTCTGGGATGACCAACTTGTCACAATCATCCAGAGTGGATAATACCTCCTTAAGCAGAATGCGGAGATGTTCCAACTTAAATTTAAATGCAATCACATCAGGTTCAGCTTGTTGAGAAATGTTCCCTGAATCAGTAATTTCTCCCTCAGACAAAACCTCCCTGGCCCCATCAGACTGAGTTAGGGGCCCTTCAGAAATAGTAATATCAGCGTCGTCATGCTCTTCAGTATCTAAAACAGAGCAGTCGCGCTTACGCTGATAAGTGTTCATTTTGGCTAAAATGTTTTTGACAGAATTATCCATTACAGCCGTTAATTGTTGCATAGTAAGGAGTATTGGCGCGCTAGATGTACTAGGGGCCTCCTGAGTGGGCAAGACTCGTGTAGACGAAGGAGGGAATGATGCAGTACCATGCTTACTCCCCTCACTTGAGGAATCATCTTGGGCATCATTGTCATTGTCACATAAATCACATTTATTTAAATGAATAGGAATTCTGGCTTCCCCACATTCAGAACACAGTCTATCTGGTAGTTCAGACATGTTAAACAGGCATAAACTTGATAACAAGTACAAAAAACGTTTTAAAATAAAACCGTTACTGTCACTTTAAATTTTAAACTGAACACACTTTATTACTGCAAATGCGAAAAAACATGAAGGAATTGTTCAAAATTCACCAAATTTTCACCACAGTGTCTTAAAGCCTTAAAAGTATTGCACACCAAATTTGGAAGCTTTAACCCTTAAAATAACGGAACCGGAGCCGTTTTGAACTTTAACCCCTTACAGTCCCTGGTATCTGCTTTGCTGAGACCCAACCAAGCCCCAAGGGGAATACGATACCAAATGACGCCTTCAGAAAGTCTTTTCTAAGTATCAGAGCTCCTCTCACATGCGACTGCATGCCATGCCTCTCAAAAACAAGTGCGCAACACCGGCGCGAAAATGAGGCTCTGCCTATGCTTTGGGAAAGCCCCTAAAGAATAAGGTGTCTAAAACAGTGCCTGCCGATATTATTATATCAAAATACCCAGATAAAATGATTCCTCAAGGCTAAATATGTGTTAATAATCAATCGATTTAGCCCAAAAAAAGTCTACAGTCTTAATAAGCCCTTTTTGAAGCCCTTATTTACAATCGTAATAAACATGGCTTACCGGATCCCAGAGGGAAAATGACAGCTTCCAGCATTACATCGTCTTGTTAGAATGTGTCATACCTCAAGCAGCAAGAGACTGCTCACTGTTCCCCCAACTGAAGTTAATTGCTCTCAACAGTCCTGTGTGGAACAGCCATGGATTTTAGTGACGGTTGCTAAAATCATTTTCCTCATACAAACAGAAATCTTCATCTCTTTTCTGTTTCTGAGTAAATAGTACATACCAGCACTATTTCAAAATAACAAACTCTTGATTGAATAATAAAAACTACAGTTAAACACTAAAAAACTCTAAGCCATCTCCGTGGAGATGTTGCCTGTACAACGGCAAAGAGAATGACTGGGGTAGGCGGAGCCTAGGAGGGATCATGTGACCAGCTTTGCTGGGCTCTTTGCCATTTCCTGTTGGGGAAGAGAATATCCCACAAGTAAGGATGACGCCGTGGACCGGACACACCTATGTTGGAGAAATAGTGTTCTATTGTTTGTCACACACCCAGCACTTTCGTGTTATCACTGATTTACACTTAGGCATTGTTGATATCACTGTTTGAGACTAATTTGAGTGCGGCGTATGTCAAGCACTCCTTTTTTGGGATCTATACCGCGGCAAATCCTCAGATATGGATCCATAACTGTTAACCGATTTCTACTGTGCTAAACAATCTAGCACTTTACCTTTCAGTCTTTTAAAGCCGTTTTAAATAGCGCCACCAGGAACCTGCTGCCACTATTTAACGGCTCGAATAAGTAGGTGGCTCTCCACCTGCTCACTCACGTATCGGAAAACTTCCTTATTCACCTGTACCCATAACCTGGGGCTGGGTTAACATTGATCAGTTTTTATGCATTGTTTTATGGTTTAATAATTTAAATATTGTTATAAGTGGGAGTAATTTAACAGTTCTCCCTATACAGCTGTTAAGCTTCTATGTTAGATTTCCATGCTGGAAATCAGGTTTACCATTTTTATTACTCTATTTTTAACTAGTCCAAACTGTATATAATAAATTTCATTTAGTACCCAATCCTACCTCACTGCATCTGTGTGTATACATACCCTTAGGCCTTTTGGCGCTGTGATCACTCCTATCTTCTTTAATTGTAACTTTGGTTAGGATTTATTTTACAGGTAATTTTGTATTTCTTTTAGCTAGGTAGTTATTAAATAGTTAATAACTATTTAATAACTATTCTAACTAGCTAAAATAAATACAAAGTTACCTGTAAAATAAATATAAATCCTAAGATAGCTATAATATAATTATTAATTATATTGTAGCTATCTTAGGGTTTATTTTACAGGTATTTAGTTTTAAATAGGAATACATTAGTTAATAGAAATATTTAGATTTATTTAATATGCAAGTTAGGGGGGGTGTTAGGGTTAGTGTTAGACTTAGGTTTAGGGGTTAATAAATTTATTACAGTGGCGGCGGTGTAGGGGGGCAGGATAGGGGTTAATAAGTGTATTATAGGTGGCGACAGTGTAGGGGGGCAGATTAGGGGTTAATAAGTTTAATATAGGTTGCGGCGGGGTCCGGGAGCGGCGGTTTAGGGGTTAAACCATTTAGTTGCGGCGAGGTGCAGGATAGGGGTTAATAACTTTATTATAGGAGGGCGGCGGTATAGGAGGGGCAGGATAGGGGTTACTAGGTATAATGTAGGTGGCGGCGGTGTCCGAGAGCGGCGGTTTAGTGGTCAATACATTTATTATAGTTGCGGCGGGGTCAGGGAGCGGCGGTTTAGGGGTTAATATGTATAGAGTAGCTTGCGGTGGGCTCCGGGAGCGGCCGTCTAGGGGGTAATAACTTTATTTAGTTGCGGCGGTGTAGGGGGGGACAGCTTAGGGGTGTTTAGACTCGGGGTACATGTTAGGGTGTTAGGTGTAGACAGCTCCCATAGAAATCAATGGGATGTCTGGCAGCAGCGAACTTGTACTTTCGCTATGGTCAGACTCCCATTGATTCCTATGGGATCCGCCGCCTCCAGGGCAGCGGATTGAAAACCAGGTACGCTGGGCCGGAAAAGTGCAGAGCGTACCTGCTAGTTTTTTGATAACTAGCAAAAGTAGTAAGATTGTGCCGCACTTGTGTGCGCAACATCTGGAGTGACGTAAGAATCGATCTGTGTCGGACTGAGTCCGGCGGATCGAAGCTTACGTCACAAAATTCTACTTTTGCCGGTCTCTAGTTCTTCTAGGGAGACGCATCCACAGACCAATGAGAAGAGGGGTGTGTACAGGTCATGTGACCGGCGAGTGCAGATGTCAGTTCTTACGGAGGCGATGAGCCGACTTGAGGAGGGAATCCCTTGATGACACATAGGAGCGACGGCACCCTCGGTGATGTTTAGGGACCGAGCAGCACTGAACACATCAGTGTTTATTGCTGTACTGTACTGTATTCACTTTGCTTGTGGGGCTTGATTTACAGGCGATAATACTAGAGGCTCAAACATGTAAGGCTCCGTTCGTAGGTGCGAGTTGTACGTAAGTAGGATGTTCGTAACTCGGGGACTGCCTGTATATGGCGGTGGGAACATTAGTGTATCAGTCTGACTAACAAGTAGTACCGTATAGATTCTTTGTCCATTAAAAGCTAATCTTGGAAATGTGTAAAAATCTAAGAGCCAGGTATTTTATTTTCAGGCATCCATATTATACAAGATATTTATAGATATACACACAGGGGTGTGAAAAACCCCCATAACTTATGCTTACCTAATAAAATTACTTTCTTACTTGGTGGTGAGAGACCATGGAATGCATTACTTTTAGGAATTTATCTGCTGGCCACCAGGAGGAGGCATAGACACCCTACAACAGAGCTTTAATATCCTTACTACTTCCCAGACCCTCCCAGTATTTTGTATAGCCAAAAATAGGAGGGAGTAGAGAGAGAGCAGGGTAAAGAGATGCAGACTAGAACGGTCGCAACTAAGAAAAATTGGGGTGGGTTTGTGGAGAGAAAAAAAAAAAAAAGCTAGACGCCTATTAACCAGAAACCAAAGTCAGAAGAAATTTCCTGCCAAAAGCTGCCTCAGACAACAAAACAAATATAGTGAAGGTGTCAAAAGACGACCATGTTGCAGCCTTGCAACTGTGGTCTACTGATTGCCTCACATTCTTGAGAGGCCAAGAGTTAGGCAGAGAACAAATTGAATGAGCTATATTACATAAAGACGGCAACTGTCCCAGCTCAGGGAATAAGAATCTGCAACTATGAAGCAAAAGATGCTTTCTGACCCCGCTTACCCCAAAAAAACACACACCTTACGAAACCCTGAACACCAGGTTCAAATTTCCTGAAGTCAAAATGTGATAACTGGTGCGTTACTGACCAAAGCCATAACAAATGCTTGATATCTAAAAAATTAGCAATCCACCTGCGCAAGAAAACTGAAAGTGCAAAAATGTGATCCATTAGAGTGCTGGCCAACAGACTCTTGACTAAACCATCTTGTAAAATTCAGGGATGTTGAATACCAGGATGGATACACTCCCAACACCTTGTGGTAAATTTTCACCACAACTGGCTTGCAAGCCTAAATCAAGGTATCCACTCCAGAGTCGGAGAACCTCTTTGGAGATTGAATGCTTAGTTCTTTTATAAACAAATTGACTGAATGAAGAATCTAGTAATAGAAAGAACCTTGAGAAAGCAGACCTGGGCGTGGAAAGAGATTCCACAGAGTAGAGTTGAACATCCACACTAGATTGGCATACCACAGCCTGTTTGAGCAATTATTCTCGGAAGAAGTACAATTTGAGGAAACAGAACAAAATGAAAAGAGCACAGAATTGCTAAAGCATCTATTCCGCCCAAGGATCTCTCAACCTCTACCGATAATTGGTGAGAATGAGAAATAGGCAGGATGCCATAAAAAATTATCTCTGGAGGACCCTAGTAACACACCAACTGATCGAAAATGTACTGAATATGAGAATCTGTAGAGACTAACAACTTGGATAAACCGCTTCCAAATGGTTGACCCCAAATGTCAATTGCTGAGATGGTACACAGACGAGTCGCTGCCCAATTTAGTATGAGAGAAAAACGCCTACTGCTAGGACACTGCTAGTACCACGCTGAACATAGATATGTACATCCAAAAGGTCAGTACAGCAACTCCTGAGACAAATTAGGTGCTCGCGATGACAAGGGATACTGTCCACAGCACTAAATAAAAACTAAGCAACGTTTGGTGGTGCCCCTTAGTCATGCATGACTAAGAGGATCACCCCACGATACGTTGCTTTGTTTTTTAAGTCTATAACAAAGAAAACATAAATTTGGTGCTGAGGACCTTCGTTGTGTGCTGAAGATATAGGATACTGCCATAACATTGTCGTACTGAATATGGATTAAAGAAATAGTCCAGAGAATAAGCTACGCCTGAATAAACTTTGAGGATACTTTACTCTGAGACCTTCAAGATCCCCAGACCTCTCCCCAAAAGGCTAGTGTCCACAGAATAGATTTCCCATGATGGACAAGGAAAACTCATACCCAAAGAAATTGGAATGAGAAAGCTATCAGAAAATAGATCCTCTGCCCCATAATAAAACTTGTCACTGTATACAGCCTTAAAGGTTAAGCCTGCAGCACTCAGTCCATACTCACAGCCTGTGTGAAATGACAGTCCCACCAACCTCTGACCAGGCTTGTATAGTTGTGGTTATATTGTACACTATGCAGTGTGCCTGCTAATAGCCAGAGGGCGTTGTGGTTATATTGTACACTATGCAGTGTGCCTGCTAATAGCCAGAGGGCGTTGTGGTTATCATGTACACTATGCAGTGTGCCTGCTAATAGCCAGAGGGCGTTGTGGTTATCATGTACACTATGCAGTGTGCCTGCTAATAGCCAGAGGGCGTTGTGAGGATGTTGTACACTATGCAGTGTGCCTGCTAATAGCCAGAGGGCGTTGTGGTTATGTTGTACACTATGCAGTGTGCCTGCTAATAGCCAGAGGGCGTTGTGAGGATGTTGTACACTATGCAGTGTGCCTAATAGCCAGAGGGCGTTGTGGTTATATTGTACACTATGCAGTGTGCCTGCTAATAGCCAGAGGGCGTTGTGGTTATGACGTACACTATGCAGTGTGCCTGCTAATAGCCAGAGGGCGTTGTGGTTATATTGTACACTATGCAGTGTGCCTGCTAAAAGCCAGATGGTGTTGTGGTTATGTTGTACACTATGCAGTGTGCCTGCTAATAGCCAGAGGGCGTTGTGGTTATATTGTACACTATGCAGTGTGCCTGCTAATAGCCAGAGGGCGTTGTGGTTATCATGTACACTATGCAGTGTGCCTGCTAATAGCCAGAGAGCGTTGTGAGGATGTTGTACACTATGCAGTGTGCCTGCTAATAGCCAGAGGGCGTTGTGGTTATGATGTACACTATGCAGTGTGCCTGCTAATAGCCAGAGGGCGTTGTGAGGATGTTGTACACTATGCAGTGTGCCTGCTAATAGCCAGAGGGCGTTGTGGTTATGACGTACACTATGCAGTGTGCCTGCTAATAGCCAGAGGGCGCTGTGGTTATGACGTACATGATGCAGTGTGCCTGCTAATAGCCAGAGGGCGTTGTGGTTATGACGTACACTATGCAGTGTGCCTGCTAATAACCAGAGGGCGTTGTGGTTATGACGTACACTATGCAGTGTGCCTGCTAATAGCCAGAGGGCGTTGTGAGGATGTTGTACACTATGCAGTGTGCCTGCTAATAGCCAGAGGGCGTTGTGAGGATGTTGTACACTATGCAGTGTGCCTGCTAATAGCCAGAGGGCGTTGTGAGGATGTTGTACACTATGCAGTGTGCCTGCTAATAGCCAGAGGGCGTTGTGAGGATGTTGTACACTATGCAGTGTGCCTGCTAATAGCCAGAGGGCGTTGTGAGGATGTTGTACACTATGCAGTGTGCCTGCTAATAGCCAGAGGGCGTTGTGAGGATGTTGTACACTATGCAGTGTGCCTGCTAATAGCCAGAGGGCGTTGTGAGGATGTTGTACACTATGCAGTGTGCCTGCTAATAGCCAGAGGGCGTTGTGAGGATGTTGTACACTATGCAGTGTGCCTGCTAATAGCCAGAGGGCGTTGTGAGGATGTTGTACACTATGCAGTGTGCCTGCTAATAGCCAGAGGGCGTTGTGAGGATGTTGTACACTATGCAGTGTGCCTGCTAATAGCCAGAGGGCGTTGTGAGGATGTTGTACACTATGCAGTGTGCCTGCTAATAGCCAGAGGGCGTTGTGAGGATGTTGTACACTATGCAGTGTGCCTGCTAATAGCCAGAGGGCGTTGTGAGGATGTTGTACACTATGCAGTGTGCCTGCTAATAGCCAGAGGGCGTTGTGGTTATGACGTACACTATGCAGTGTGCCTGCTAATAGCCAGAGGGCGCTGTGGTTATGACGTACACGATGTAGTGTGCCTGCTAATAGCCAGAGGGCGTTGTGGTTATGACGTACACTATGCAGTGTGCCTGCTAATAACCAGAGGGCGTTGTGGTTATGACGTACACTATGCAGTGTGCCTGCTAATAGCCAGAGGGCGTTGTGAGGATGTTGTACACTATGCAGTGTGCCTGCTAATAGCCAGAGGGCGTTGTGAGGATGTTGTACACTATGCAGTGTGCTTGCTAATAGCCAGAGGGCGTTGTGAGGATGTTGTACACTATGCAGTGTGCCTGCTAATAGCCAGAGGGCGTTGTGAGGATGTTGTACACTATGCAGTGTGCCTGCTAATAGCCAGAGGGCGTTGTGAGGATGTTGTACATTATGCAGTGTGCCTGCTAATAGCCAGAGGGCGTTGTGAGGATGTTGTACACTATGCAGTGTGCCTGCTAATAGCCAGAGGGCGTTGTGAGGATGTTGTACACTATGCAGTGTGCCTGCTAATAGCCAGAGGGCGTTGTGAGGATGTTGTACACTATGCAGTGTGCCTGCTAATAGCCAGAGGGCGCTGTGGTTATGTTGTACACTATGCAGTGTGCCTGCTAATAGCCAGAGGGCGTTGTGGTTATGTTGTACACTATGCAGTGTGCCTGCTAATAGCCAGAGGGCGTTGTGAGGATGTTGTACACTATGCAGTGTTCCTGCTAATAGCCAGAGGGCGTTGTGAGGATGTTGTACACTATGCAGTGTGCCTGCTAATAGCCAGAGGGCGTTGTGGTTATGATGTACACTATGCAGTGTGCTTGCTAATAGCCAGAGGGCGTTGTGGTTATGTTGTACACTATGCAGTGTGCCTGCTAATAGCTAGAGGGCGTTGTGAGGATGTTGTACACTATGCAGTGTGCCTGCTAATAGCCAGAGGGCGTTGTGAGGATGTAGGTACTTACCCAGTAGCTGCCCACTCCACTGATCTTACCCAGATGTGAAACTTTGGGATTAATAACCCTGTAATTTTGGAGTAAATGCAGAGCGCCTCTATCTTCACCTGTTCCTAAGTTAGGCAAAGAAAATACTGGGAGGTTCAGGGAAGGAGGGATATTAAAGCTCTGTTGTAGGGTTTCTTTGCCTCCTCCTGGTGGCCAGATGATAAATTCCCCTCTAAGGAATTTTGTGGAGTGACAGAAATATCACTATAGGTTTACTTGTCAAGGGAGTTACTAGTCCATAAAAAATATAACATTAGTCCACTCAATGTTAAACGCAAAAAAGCCAAATTCTTTCCTCAACCACTTAATCTTACTCACCTGGGACTAGTAGAAATGTCCAGCCCTGTATGCACTCTGTGTACAGATCTATCAATCTCCCCTACTTGTATTATCTTTCTTTACAACAGTTCTGTCTCACTACTTGCAGATAAAACTCCCATAAAAAGGACTAGATTACGAGTAAAGCGCCATTGTTTGTGCGCAATCGTTAACCGTTTTCAAAGCAGTTTGCGCTCATGTTAAATTCCGGCCGTATTACAAGTTGAAAGTAAATGTGAACGCAATCGTGATATACGCTAGAATGATTGCGGCGACTTCAGAGCTCTGGTTAAGTGTTGGGCAGGTTAAAAAAAAAGTGTTACAAAACACAGAAAAATAAAAAATAATTAAACTCATAGTAAACACTAATAAACATATCTTTAAAAAACAAAAACAAAATTCAATAAAAAAAAGTTAAGGACTCAATGATAATGGTTTTGACAGATACATACAAATACATCTCTAAATTATATATAATATGGGGGGAGGCAATTTTGCCTTTGTGACTTCTCAAAGTCTATTTGTTACCACGACATTCCAAGTGAGAGCTTTTTAACTTATTTTTAACTCTTAATATGAGCGCAAACTACTGCTTCACTCTTAATCTAGCTCATAGTCAGGCTGCAAATAAAAATCATCTGTTAAACATCTGTGTGATGTAATGCCTGAAAAAAAGTTACTTTGCTGTCCCTCCTAGATCCAAGCCCATAGTGCCCGCCCCCTTCTAGATCCAAGCCCATAGTGCCCGCCCCCTTCTAGATCCAAGCCCATAGTGCCCGCCCCCTTCTAGATCTCAGCCCATAGTGCCCGCCCCCTTCTAGATCTCAGCCCATAGTGCCCGCCCCCTTCTAGATCTCAGCCCATAGTGCCCGCCCCCTTCTAGATCCAAGCCCATAGTGCCCGCCCCCCTTCTAGATCCAAGCCCATAGTGCCCGCCCCCTTCTAGATCCAAGCCCATAGTGCCCGCCAACCAGATATAAGTCAATAGTGCCCCCCTTCTAGATCCAAGACCATAGTGTCCTACCTTTAGCTAGGTACATATTGTCGCTGCTTCTAAATCTATGTTGTCGCCGCAATATTGTCACTACTCCTACATTCACAGTATATATCAGCAATTAAATGGCCACTAAACCCAAAATCTTTCTTTCATGATTCAGATAGAGAATACAAAATTTAAACATTACAATTTACTTCTATTATTTATTTTGCTTCATTTTTTTTATATATATATATATATATATATATATATATATATATATATATATATATATATATATATATATATATATATATATATATATATATATATCTTTAGTTGAAGAAAAAGCAATGCACATGGTGAGCCAATTACACAAGGCTTCTATGTGCCGCAACCAATCAGCAGCTACTGAGCATATCTAGATATGCTTTTCAGCAATGAATATCAAGAGAATAAAACAAATTAGATAATATAAGTAAATTAGAAAGATGTTTAAAATTGCATTCTCTTTCTAAATCATGAAAGAAAAAAAATGTGGGTTTCATGGCCCTTTAAGCAACACATAATAAGGTCTGTGCACAGAATAAATGTTTATATATTCACAATTAAGTGCCACATTACAAAAGGTCTGCATGCACAATAAAGGTTTGAAAATGTTAAAAGGTTTTGTATGGGGGGGGGGGGGGGGAATTCGAGTCCAAGGGAAGGTAGGTGTGGCCAAATATATCTCACTCACCCCCAGAACTCCAAAGCGCTCACACATCGTCCAGCCACAAAGGAAGTCAATCTCAAAGTTGTGGTTGAGAATGATAATGGCATGCTCCTTCCCAAAGTGGTCCACAGTCTGCTGATCTGTAAACAGGGTGCACTGAGTGCCAGACCACCACTCCAACAACATCACCAGCTCTGTGGGGTAAGTGAACAGCCATAAAACATGGGACAAAAATGACAAGAGGGTGCAGCAGTAGGGTAAACTAAGATGAAGACAGGGAAGAAAAGAGAAAACTGAGGTGTAGGATCTGAGAAGGGAAAGCTGAGACAAAGACGTTGGGGAAGGGGGGGGAATAGAAGGGAAAGCTGAGACGAAGACGTTGGGGAAGGGGGGAATAGAAGGGAAAGCTGAGACGATGACGGTGGGGAAGGGGGGGCGAGGGATAGAAGGGAAAGCGGAGAAGATGACGGTGGGGAAGGCGAGGCATAGAAGGGAAGGTGGAGATGACAATGACGGGGGGGTTAGAGCAAAAGGGAATGCTGAGACGACGAGGGGGAGAGCAGAAGGGAAGACAGACAACACGTGGGCAAGCCTAAGATGAGGGAGTGGTCACTACCTCAAGTTGCATCTTGCGAGGGATCTGTAGGTTACTTGGGGTTTTAACCAGAATAAAGTCTAAATTTATTTTGTACTCACGGCTCCAGAAGGAATATGCCAGGCGGCAGTTGATGTGGCGATACAGCTGCCTGTTTACCCCCCATAGAGGAAGGGTGCAAAGCTGCAGGAAGTTGATAATGAGGCCACTCAATACAAAGACAAATCCAATGAGTAGATGAACAACAAATTGGGTCTTCACGAACTCCCAGACCCCCATCCTGCACCCACCGTTCAGTGCCGCTTACACGGACCCTCACTCAGCGCCACCGTCCTAAGGAAAGAGAACATTGACATACTGTAATGTAGGTAACACCGAGCTGAATGAGATGCGGATAAAGATAGATAAGAGGAGGCAAAAGGGATAGAAGGACTGGGGAGCCAAGCTGACAGGTAATAAAGGATTGCCATGTCTATATGGTGGGCACACCAGTCAATAAGAAACTACATACCAAAATTAAAGAGAGGGGAGGGCAGACACAATAATAGGCAATAAAGGTTTGGCAAGCCAAACGGGAGAGAGATAGAGATGGGTACAAAAGTTTGTAAATCCAAAAGGCAGAGGGGGTGGACAAACAAGGTAATAAGGCATAAAGAGTTGTCATGCTAAGGTGAGAGGAGAGACAAGGGTATATAAGATAAGCACATCAAGAGAAAGTGAGGAGTGGGTACCCAAGGTAACTGTATACAGGCTTAGAGGTGTAGGATGGTTAGACAATTCAAACAAAGTACAGGAATACCAATAGGCAGAAGGTGGTGGGCAATAAAAAGGATTGGCATTTCAAGAGAAAGAAGTTGGCAGACAGTTACAGTAAATAAAGCACTGGCGGTGAAAGGTAGGTGGGTTTGGAGACATGCTGAGAATGAGAAGCAAGTAGTTAGACAGAAATACACAGGAGTAGTGTTGCTGAATGCCAACACTAAATAGTGAGCAGAGGAGATAAGTAATTCTGGCACATTATCATTCTGTATCCCTATACAATACGCTGCGAGCGCTCTTAAGCTGGTGCCAACATAATCCCAGCAGCATTAGCACCAAGCACACACACACATTCCCTTATCTCACACAACTGTCCTCTTAATAATCTGTGCAAGCAAGATCACATCCCATCAGCAGGCCCGTCCTCTTAATAATCTGTGCAAGTCTGATCACATCCCATCAGCAGGCCCCGTCCTCTTAATAATCTGTGCAAGCAAGTCAGATCACATCCCATCAGCAGGCCCCGTCCTCTTAATAATCTGTGCAAGCAAGATCACATCCCATCAGCAGGCCCCGTCCTCTTAATAATCTGTGCAAGCAAGATCACATCCCATCAGCAGGCCCCGTCCTCTTAATAATCTGTGCAAGTCAGATCACATCCCATCAGCAGGCCCCGTCCTCTTAATAATCTGTGCAAGCAAGATCACATCCCATCAGCAGGCCCCGTCCTCTTAATAATCTGTGCAAGTCAGATCACATCCCATCAGCATGCCCTGTCCTCTTAATAATCTGTGCAAGTCAGATCACATCCCATCAGCAGGCCCTGTCCTCTTAATAATCTGTGCAAATCAGATCACATCCAATCAGCATGTCCTGTCCTCTTAATAATCTGTGCAAGTCAGATCACATCCAATCAGCAGACTCCGTCCTCTTAATAATCTGTGCAAAGCAGATCACATCCAATCAGCAGGCCCTGTCCTCTTAATAATCTGTGCAAGTCAGATCACATCCCATCAGCAGGCCCTGTCCTCTTAATAATCTGTGCAAATCAGATCACATCCAATCAGCATGTCCTGTCCTCTTAATAATCTGTGCAAGTCAGATCACATCCAATCAGCAGACTCCGTCCTCTTAATAATCTGTGCAAGTCAGATCACATCCCATCAGCAGGCCCTGTCCTCTTAATAATCTGTGCAAATCAAATCACATCCCATCAGCAGGCCCTGTCCTCTTAATAATCTGTGCAAAGCAGATCACATCCAATCAGCAGACTCCGTCCTCTTAATAATCTGTGCAAGTCAGATCACATCCCATCAGCAGGCCCCGTCCTCTTAATAATCTGTGCAAAGCAGATCACATCCAATCAGCAGGCCCTGTCCTCTTAATAATCTGTGCAAATCAGATCACATCCAATCAGCAGGACACAAAATCATTCCTGGTTTCCCCACAGTCAAAGCTAAGACTATATTCTGTTCCATACCCATAATCTGGCACACACTATTGTAAAAAAAAAAACATGCAGAGAAAGTGCCGCCTGGATTCAAGAGTGTTTATTAAGAACCAGAAAAAAGCGCAGATGTGTCTATAAGTGCAATAAAAAGACAAGTACCAAATATAATGTATTCCGCTAATAAAAAAAACGGAAGAGGGTAAACTCCTGACTCACTGCCCACTCCAAATGATCTCCTTCCCAAAGATAAAAAATACTCAATGAACTAAATCACAGCATGGATAGGCACTAAAAGTGGAGTCAAATTAATCAAAGGATAAAAGAAGCACAGTTTAATATTCTAAAAATGCATAAAGTATCAGACAATTCTAAAAAGTTATTTAAAATTAATGTAGCGCTTCTAGAAACATCAGCAGAAAATATCAGCAGAATACAGAGAGAGACATTAGGTGATTTAACTCTTGCAAGGCAAACACTGAGGGAATCAATAGAGTCCTGGGCCATCTCCCAATATAAACATAAAGCAGTTATCAAGTGATGATACACCACTGGTGCGAGGCTCCATACATACAGTGATACCCCACTGGTGCGAGGCTACATACATACAGTGATACACCACTGGTCCGAGTCTACGTGCACACAGTGATACACCACTGGTGCGAGGCTAAATACAGTGATACCCCACTGGTGCGAGGCTACATACATACAGTGATACCCCACTGGTGCGAGGCTACGTGCACACAGTGATACCCCACTGGTGCGAAGCTACATACATACAGTGATACCCCACTGGTGCGAGGCTACATACATACAGTGATACCCCACTGGTGCGAGGCTACATACATACAGTGATACCCCACTGGTGCGAGGCTACATACATACAGTGATACCCCACTGGTGCGAGGCTACATACATACAGTGATACCCCACTGGTGCGAGGCTACATACATACATACAGTGATACCCCACTGGTGCGAGGCTACATACATACATACAGTGATACCCCACTGGTGCGAGGCTACATACATACATACAGTGATACCCCACTGGTGCGAGGCTACATACATACATACAGTGATACCCCACTGGTGCGAGGCTACATACATACATACAGTGATACCCCACTGGTGCGAGGCTACATACATACATACAGTGATACCCCACTGGTGCGAGGCTACATACATACAGTGATACCCCACTGGTGCGAGGCTACATACATACATACAGTGATACCCCACTGGTGCGAGGCTACATACATACAGTGATACCCCACTGGTGCGAGGCTACATACATACAGTGATACCCCACTGGTGCGAGGCTACATACATACAGTGATACCCCACTGGTGCGAGGCTACATACATACAGTGATACCCCACTGGTGCGAGGCTACATACATACAGTGATACCCCACTGGTGCGAGGCTACATACATACAGTGATACCCCACTGGTGCGAGGCTACATACATACAGTGATACCCCACTGGTGCGAGGCTACATACATACAGTGATACCCCACTGGTGCGAGGCTACATACATACAGTGATACCCCACTGGTGCGAGGCTACATACATACAGTGATACCCCACTGGTGCGAGGCTACATACATACAGTGATACCCCACTGGTGCGAGGCTACATACATACAGTGATACCCCACTGGTGCGAGGCTACATACATACATACAGTGATACCCCACTGGTGCGAGGCTACATACATACAGTGATACCCCACTGGTGCGAGGCTACATACATACAGTGATACCCCACTGGTGCGAGGCTACATACATACAGTGATACCCCACTGGTGCGAGGCTACATACATACATACAGTGATACCCCACTGGTGCGAGGCTACATACATACAGTGATACCCCACTGGTGCGAGGCTACATACATACAGTGATACCCCACTGGTGCGAGGCTACATACATACAGTGATACCCCACTGGTGCGAGGCTACATACATACATACAGTGATACCCCACTGGTGCGAGGCTACATACATACAGTGATACCCCACTGGTGCGAGGCTACATACATACAGTGATACCCCACTGGTGCGAGGCTACATACATACAGTGATACCCCACTGGTGCGAGGCTACATACATACAGTGATACCCCACTGGTGCGAGGCTACATACATACAGTGATACCCCACTGGTGCGAGGCTACATACATACAGTGATACCCCACTGGTGCGAGGCTACATACATACAGTGATACACTATAGGAGTGATGCTATATACAGTGATACACTATAGGTGAGATGCTATATACAGTGATACACTATAGGTGAGATGCTATATACAGTGATACACTATAGGTGTGATGCTATATACAGTGATACACTATAGGTGTGATGCTATATACAGTGATACACTATAGGTATGATGCTATATACAGTGATACACTATAGGTATGATGCTATATACAATGATACACTATAGGTGTGATGCTATATACAGTGATACACTATAGGTGTGATGCTATATACAGTGATACACTATAGGTGAGATGCTATATACAGTGATACACTATAGGTGTGATGCTATATACAGTGATACACTATAGGTGTGATGCTATATACAGTGATACACTATAGGTGTGATGCTATATACAGTGATACACTATAGGTGAGATGCTATATACAGTGATACACTATAGGTGAGATGCTATATACAGTGATACACTATAGGTGAGATGCTATATACAGTGATACACTATAGGTGTGATGCTATATACAGTGATACACTATAGGTGAGATGCTATATACAGTGATACACTATAGGAGTTATGCTATATACAGTGATACACTATAGGTGAGATGCTATATACAGTGATACACTATAGGTGAGATGCTATATACAGTGATACACTATAGGTGTGATGCTATATACAGTGATACACTATAGGTGTGATGCTATATACAGTGATACACTATAGGTGTGATGCTATATACAATGATACACTAGGTGTGATGCTATATACAGTGATACACTATAGGTGAGATGCTATATACAGTGATACACTATAGGTGAGATGCTATATACAGTGATACACTATAGGTGTGATGCTATATACAGTGATACACTATAGGTATGATGCTATATACAGTGATACACTATAGGTGTGATGCTATATACAGTGATACACTATAGGTGTGATGCTATATACAGTGATACACTATAGGTGAGATGCTATATACAGTGATACACTATAGGAGTTATGCTATATACAGTGATACACTATAGGTGAGATGCTATATAGTGATACACTATAGGTGAGATGCTATATACAGTGATACACTATAGGTGTGATGCTATATACAGTGATACACTATAGGCATGATGCTATATACAGTGATACACTATAGGGGTGATGCTATATACAGTGATACACTATAGGAGTTATGCTATATACAGTGATACACTATAGGTATGATGCTATATACAGTGATACACTATAGGTGTGATGCTATATACAGTGATACACTATAGGTGAGATGCTATATACAGTGATACACTATAGGTGAGATGCTATATACAGTGATACACTATAGGTGAGATGCTATATACAGTGATACACTATAGGTATGATGCTATACACAGTGATACACTATAGGTGAGATGCTATATACAGTGATACACTATAGGAGTTATGCTATATACAGTGATACACTATAGGTATGAGGCTATATACAGTGATACACTATAGGTGAGATGCTATATACAATGATACACTATAGGAGCTATGCTATATACAGTGATACACTATAGGTGAGATGCTATATACAGTGATACACTATAGGTGAGATGCTATATACAGTGACACACTATAGGCATGATGCTATATACAGTGATACACTATAGGTGAGATGCTATATACAATGATACACTATAGGAGTTATGCTATATACAGTGATACACTATAGGTGAGATGCTATATACAATGATACACTATAGGTGAGATGCTATATACAATGATACACTATAGGAGTTATGCTATATACAGTGATACACTATAGGTGAGATGCTATATACAATGATACACTATAGGTGAGATGCTATATACAATGATACACTATAGGTGAGATGCTATATACAATGATACACTATAGGTGAGATGCTATATACAGTGATACACTATAGGTGAGATGCTATATACAATGATACACTATAGGTGAGATGCTATATACAGTGATACACTATAGGTGAGATGCTATATACAATGATACACTATAGGTGAGATGCTATATACAGTGATACACTATAGGAGTGCTATATACAGTGATACACTATAGGAGTTATGCTATATACAGTGATACACTATAGGTGAGATGCTATATACAGTGATACACTATAGGTATGATGCTATATACAGTGATACACTATAGGTGTGAGGTTATATACAGTGATACACTATAGGTGAGATGCTATATACAGTGATACACTATAGGAGTTATGCTATATACAGTGATACACTATAGGAGTTATGTTATATACAGTGATACACTATAGGTGAGATGCTATATACAGTGATACACTATAGGTGAGATGCTATATACAGTGATACACTATAGGTGAGATGCTATATACAGTGATACACTATAGGAGTGCTATATACAGTGATACACTATAGGAGTTATGCTATATACAATGATACACTATAGGTATGATGCTATATACAGTGATACACTATAGGTATGATGCTATATACAATGATACACTATAGGAGTTATGCTATATACAGTGATACACTATAGGAGTTATGCTATATACAGTGATACACTATAGGAGTGCTATATACAGTGATACACTATAGGCGTGATGCTATATACAGTGATACACTATAGGTATGATGCTATATACAGTGATACACTATAGGAGTTATGCTATATACAGTGATACACTATAGGAGTTATGCTATATACAGTGATACACTATAGGAGTTATGCTATATACAGTGATACACTATAGGAGTTATGCTATATACAGTGATACACTATAGGAGTTATGCTATATACAGTGATACACTATAGGAGTTATGCTATATACAGTGATACACTATAGGAGTTATGCTATATACAGTGATACACTATAGGAGTTATGCTATATACAGTGATACACTATAGGTGAGATGCTATATACAGTGATACACTATAGGTATGATGCTATATACAATGATACACTATAGGAGTTATGCTATATACAATGATACACTATAGGTGAGATGCTATATACAGTGATACACTATAGGTGAGATGCTATATACAGTGATACACTATAGGTATGATGCTATATACAGTGATACACTATAGGTATGATGCTATATACAGTGATACACTATAGGAGTGATGCTATATACAGTGATACACTATAGGAGTGATGCTATATACAGTGATACACTATAGGCGTGATGCTATATACAGTGATACACTATAGGTGAGATGCTATATACAGTGATACACTATAGGAGTGATGCTATATACAATGATACACTATAGGAGTTATGCTATATACAGTGATACACTATAGGAGTGAGGCTATATACAGTGATACACTATAGGTGAGATGCTATATACAATGATACACTATAGGAGTTATGCTATATACAATGATACACTATAGGAGTGATGCTATATACAGTGATACACTATAGGAGTTATGCTATATACAATGATACACTATAGGAGTGATGCTATATACAATGATACACTATAGGAGTGATGCTATATACAGTGATACACTATAGGCGTGATGCTATATACAGTGATACACTATAGGCGTGATGCTATATACAGTGATACACTATAGGTGTGAGGCTATATATACAGTGATACACTATAGGTATGATGCTATATACAGTGATACACTATAGGTGAGATGCTATATACAGTGATACACTATAGGTATGAGGCTATATACAGTGATACACTATAGGCGAGATGCTATATACAGTGATACACTATAGGAGTTATGCTATATACAGTGATACACTATAGGAGTGATGCTATATACAGTGATACACTATAGGAGTGATGCTATATACAGTGATACACTATAGGTATGATGCTATATACAGTGATACACTATAGGTATGATGCTATATACAGTGATACACTATAGGTGAGATGCTATATACAGTGATACACTATAGGAGTGATGCTATATACAGTGATACACTATAGGTATGATGCTATATACAGTGATACACTATAGGTATGATGCTATATACAGTGATACACTATAGGTGAGATGCTATATACAGTGATACACTATAGGTGAGATGCTATATACAGTGATACACTATAGGAGTTATGCTATATACAGTGATACACTATAGGTATGATGCTATATACAGTGATACACTATAGGTATGATGCTATATACAGTGATACACTATAGGTGAGATGCTATATACAGTGATACACTATAGGTGAGATGCTATATACAGTGATACACTATAGGTGAGATGCTATATACAGTGATACACTATAGGTGAGATGCTATATACAGTGATACACTATAGGTGAGATGCTATATACAGTGATACACTATAGGTATGATGCTATATACAGTGATACACTATAGGTATGATGCTATATACAGTGATACACTATAGGTATGATGCTATATACAGTGATACACTATAGGTGAGATGCAATATACAGTGATACACTATAGGTGAGATGCTATATACAGTGATACACTATAGGTGAGATGCTATATACAGTGATACACTATAGGTGAGATGCTATATACAGTGATACACTATAGGTGAGATGCTATATACAGTGATACACTATAGGTGAGATGCTATATACAGTGATACACTATAGGTGTGAGGCTATATACAGTGATACACTATAGGTATGATGCTATATACAGTGATACACTATAGGAGTGATGCTATATACAGTGATACACTATAGGTATGATGCTATATACAGTGATACACTATAGGTATGATGCTATATACAGTGATACACTATAGGTATGATGCTATATACAGTGATACACTATAGGTATGATGCTATATACAGTGATACACTATAGGTATGATGCTATATACAGTGATACACTATAGGTATGATGCTATATACAGTGATACACTATAGGAGTGATGCTATATACAGTGATACACTATAGGTATGATGCTATATACAATGATACACTATAGGTATGATGCTATATACAGTGATACACTATAGGAGTGCTATATACAGTGATACACTATAGGAGTGCTATATACAGTGATACACTATAGGTATGATGCTATATACAGTGATACACTATAGGTGAGATGCTATATGCAGTGATACACTATAGGCGTGATGCTATATACAGTGATACACTATAGGAGTTATGCTATATACAGTGATACACTATAGGTGTGAGGCTATATACAGTGATACACTATAGGAGTTATGCTATATACAGTGATACACTATAGGTGTGATGCTATATACAGTGATACACTATAGGAGTTATGCTATATACAGTGATACACTATAGGTATGATGCTATATACAGTGATACACTACAGGTGAGATGCTATATACAGTGATACACTATAGGAGTTATGCTATATACAGTGATACACTATAGGAGTTATGCTATATACAGTGATACACTATAGGTGTGAGGCTATATACAGTGATACACTATAGGAGTTATGCTATATACAGTGATACACTACAGGAGTTATGCTATATACAGTGATACACTATAGGAGTTATGCTATATACAGTGATACACTATAGGTATGATGCTATATACAGTGATACACTATAGGAGTTATGCTATATACAATGATACACTATAGGTATGATGCTATATACAGTGATACACTATAGGTATGATGCTATATACAGTGATACACTATAGGTATGATGCTATATACAGTGATACACTATAGGAGTTATGCTATATACAGTGATACACTATAGGAGTTATGCTATATACAGTGATACACTATAGGAGTGATGCTATATACAGTGATACACTATAGGCGTGATGCTATATACAGTGATACACTATAGGCGTGATGCTATATACAGTGATACACTATAGGAGTTATGCTATATACAGTGATACACTATAGGCGTGAGGCTATATACAGTGATACACTATAGGTATGATGCTATATACAGTGATACACTATAGGAGTGATGCTATATACAGTGATACACTATAGGAGTTATGCTATATACAGTGATACACTATAGGTATGATGCTATATACAGTGATACACTATAGGTATGATGCTATATACAGTGATACACTATAGGAGTTATGCTATATACAATGATACACTATAGGTATGATGCTATATACAGTGATACACTATAGGTATGATGCTATATACAGTGATACACTATAGGTATGATGCTATATACAGTGATACACTATAGGAGTGATGCTATATACAGTGATACACTATAGGAGTGATGCTATATACAATGATACACTATAGGTATGATGCTATATACAGTGATACACTATAGGTATGATGCTATATACAGTGATACACTATAGGTATGATGCTATATACAGTGATACACTATAGGTATGATGCTATATACAGTGATACACTATAGGTATGATGCTATATACAGTGATACACTATAGGAGTTATGCTATATACAATGATACACTATAGGTATGATGCTATATACAGTGATACACTATAGGTATGATGCTATATACAGTGATACACTATAGGTATGATGCTATATACAGTGATACACTATAGGAGTGATGCTATATACAGTGATACACTATAGGTATGATGCTATATACAGTGATACACTATAGGAGTTATGCTATATACAGTGATACACTATAGGAGTGATGCTATATACAGTGATACACTATAGGTATGATGCTATATACAGTGATACACTATAGGAGTTATGCTATATACAGTGATACACTATAGGTATGATGCTATATACAGTGATACACTATAGGTATGATGCTATATACAGTGATACACTATAGGAGTGATGCTATATACAGTGATACACTATAGGTATGATGCTATATACAGTGATACACTATAGGTATGATGCTATATACAGTGATACACTATAGGTATGATGCTATATACAGTGATACACTATAGGTGTGCTATATACAGTGATACACTATAGGTATGATGCTATATACAGTGATACACTATAGGTGTGCTATATACAGTGATACACTATAGGAGTGCTATATACAGTGATACACTATAGGTATGATGCTATATACAGTGATACACTATAGGTATGATGCTATATACAGTGATACACTATAGGAGTGATGCTATATACAGTGATACACTATAGGAGTGCTATATACAGTGATACACTATAGGTATGATGCTATATACAGTGATACACTATAGGAGTTATGCTATATACAGTGATACACTATAGGTATGATGCTATATACAGTGATACACTATAGGAGTTATGCTATATACAGTGATACACTATAGGTATGATGCTATATACAGTGATACACTATAGGTATGATGCTATATACAGTGATACACTATAGGAGTGATGCTATATACAGTGATACACTATAGGAGTGCTATATACAGTGATACACTATAGGTATGATGCTATATACAGTGATACACTATAGGAGTGCTATATACAGTGATACACTACCGGTGAGATGCTATATACAGTGATACACTATAGGTGTGAGGCTATATACAGTGATACACTATAGGAGTGCTATATACAGTGATACACTACAGGTGAGATGCTATATACAGTGATACACTACAGGTGAGATGCTATATACAGTGATACACTATAGGAGTTATGCTATATACAGTGATACACTACCGGTAGGTACCTGCTTGGGAGTCACGCAGTTGCTGAGTGCAAACACCGTACGATCAGTGCCGGCTCTCTAATTAGGCCTCGCGCGGACTCATTGATTGAATTACAGTAAGACTCTAACAGAGGTGTCCAGTGACTGCCACTGCCCGTGTCGCGTGCTGATGGTCAGGGAGCAGTAACTGACAGTCTGACTCCACTCTCCAGCGGGCACCCCCCTTGACCCGGCCGTCACCCACGCGCCGCCGCTATCATGTTTGTTTCAGTCAGGTGGCGGGTGCGCGCTCAGTTCACGTGTGGCGTTAGATTGCAGTGCAAAGGCCTGGCCCTGGGGTGTGAGCGCTGTGGTCTCCTAGAGGACGGACGCACGCACGCAGCGTTACGTTTTATGGGGGCCACGCCCACATCACGTAGTGCCGTGCAGCCCGAATCACATGACCCAGTGTCACTCTGTTGTTAGTGACGAGGAGGACTAAGAGGTAAAAAAAAGTACTTTTTGGGTTCAAGAAAATATCCCCCCTTAAATAACAAAAATATAAAAATGACCATGTGGTTAGTTCTTTGTCACTTGGGCGTATTTCCTCCTGTGCTCCTATTGGTTAGAAGGGTGACAATCATTATCCAATCCCAGACAAGTGACATTGGAGCTAATTGTCAGAATTGTAGGACATGTGACATTGCTGCCCTCTCTTCCCAGTTTTTTTATTTTAAAAAAGGGTTCCACAAAGGCAAAAGTGCCTATAAGCCACATACTGCCCTGACCCTAATAAAACCGGTCTTGGGGCAATTTATTGTTTTGCTTCTCATGGTAAAAAAAACTGTGCTAGAAAGGGCAATACATAACCGGCCATTACAGGCGAGGGCAATACATAACCGGCCATTACAGGCGAGGGCAATACATAACCGGCCATTACAGGCGAGGGCAATACATAACCAGTCATTACAGGCGAGGGCAATACATAACCGGCCATTACAGGCGAGGGCAATACATAACCGGCCATTACAGGCGAGGGCAATACATAACCGGCCATTACAGGCGAGGGCAATACATAACCGGCCATTACAGGCGAGGGCAATACATAACCGGCCATTACAGGCGAGGGCAATACATAACCGGCCATTACAGGCGAGGGCAATACATAACCGGCCATTACAGGCGAGGGCAATACATAACCAGCCATTACAGGCGAGGGCAATACATAACCGGCCATTACAGGCGAGGGCAATACATAACCGGCCATTACAGGCGAGGGCAATACATAACCGGCCATTACAGGCGAGGGCAATACATAACCGGCCATTACAGGCGAGGGCAATACATAACCAGCCATTACAGGCGAGGGTAATACATAACCAGCCATTACAGGCGAGGGCAATACATAACCGGCCATTACAGGCGAGGGCAATACATAACCGGCCATTACAGGTGAGAGCAATACACAACCAGCCATTACAGACGAGGGTAATACATAACCGGCCATTACAGGCGAGGGCAATACATAACCGGCCATTACAGGCGAGGGCAATACATAACCGGCCATTACAGGCGAGGGCAATACATAACCGGCCATTACAGGCGAGGGCAATACATAACCGGCCATTACAGGCGAGGGCAATACATAACCGGCCATTACAGGCGAGGGCAATACATAACCGGCCATTACAGGCGAGGGCAATACATAACCGGCCATTACAGGCGAGGGCAATACATAACCGGCCATTACAGGCGAGGCCAATACATAACCGGCCATTACAGGCGAGGGCAGTACATAACCGGCCATTACAAGCGAGGGCAATACATAACCGGCCATTACAGGCGAGGGCAATACATAACCGGCCATTACAGGCGAGGGCAGTACATAACCAGCCATTACAGGCGAGGGCAATACATAACCAGTCATTACAGGCGAGGGCAATATATAACCAGCCATTACAAGCGAGGGTAATACATAACCGGCCATTACAGGCGAAGGCAGTACATAACCAGACATTACAAGCGAGGGCAATACATAACCGGCCATTACAGGCGAGGGCAGTACATAACCAGCCATTACAAGCGAGGGCAATACATAACCAGTCATTACAGGCGAGGGCAATACATAACCAGTCATTACAGGCGAGGGCAATACATAACCCTCGCCTGTAATGACTGGTTAGGGCATACATAACCAGTCATTACAGGGCATACATAACCAGTATAGGGCATACATAACCAGTCATTACAGGTGAGGGCAATACATAACCGGCCATTACAAGCGAGGGCAATACATAACCGGCCATTACAAGCGAGGGCAATACATAACCAGTCATTACAAGCGAGGGCAATACATAACCAGCCATTACAAGCGAGGGCAATACATAACCAGTCATTACAGGCGAGGGCAATACATAACCGGCCATTACAGACGAGGGCAATACATAACCGGCCATTACAGGCGAGGGCAGTACATAACCAGCCATTACAAGCGAGGGCAATACATAACCGGCCATTAGAGGCGAGGGCAGTACATAACCAGCCATTACAAGTGAGGGCAATACATAACCGGCCATTACAGGCGAGGGCAGTACATAACCAGCCATTACAGGCGAGGGTAATACATAACCAGCCATTACAGGCGAGGGCAATACATAACCAGTCATTACAGGCGAGGGCAATACATAACCGGTCATTACAGGCGAGGGCAATACGTACCCGGCCATTACAGGCGAGGGCAATACATAACCGGCCATTACAGGCGAGGGCAATACATAACCAGTCATTACAGGCGAGGGCAATACGTAACCGGCCATTACAGGCGAGGGCAATAAATAACCGGCCATTACAGGCGAGAGCAATACACAACCAGCCATTACAGACGAGGGCCATACATAACCAGCCATTACAGGCGAGGGCAATACATAACCAGCCATTACAGGGAGGGCAATATATAACCAGCCATTACAGGCGAGGGCAATACATAACCAGCCATTACAGGCGAGGGCAATACATAACCAGCCATTACAGGCGAGGGCAATACATAACCAGCCATTACAGGCGAGGGCAATACATAACCAGCCATTACAGGCGAGGGCAATACATAACCAGCCATTACAGGCAAGGGCAATACATAACCAGCCATTACAGGCAAGGGTAATACATAACCAGCCATTACAGGCGAGGGCAATACATAACCAGCCATTACAGGGAGGGCAATACATAACCAGCCATTACAGGCGAGGGCAATACATAACCAGTCATTACAGGCGAGGGCAATACATAACCGGCCATTACAGGCGAGGGCAATACATAACGTGCCATTACAGGCGAGGGCAATACGTAACCAGTCATTACAGGCGAGGGCAATACATAACCGGCCATTACAGGCGAGGGCAATACATAACCAGTCATTACAGGCAAGGGCAATACATAACCGGCCATTACAGGCGAGGGCAATACGTAACCAGTCATTACAGGCGAGGGCAATACATAACCGGCCATTACAGGCGAGGGCAATACATAACCAGTCATTACAGGCGAGGGCAATACGTAACCGGCCATTACAGGCGAGGGCAATACATAACCGGCCATTACAGGCGAGGGCAATACATAACCAACCATTACAGGCGAGGGCAATACATAACCAGCCATTACAGGTGTTAGGGTGTACAAGGTTACCCAATGTAATATTAGTAGATCACAACTGCAGATTGAGGTAGTTATCCATTACCCAGTAGTAACAACCTATGAGGTGCTCTTGTAATCCTTGTTACAGGAGACAGGCAAGGAAGCCTATAGTATAAAGTTCGTTATGAATACTGTCCTTGTATATTAAAGGCTGTAGGTGTGATATAGTTCAGTATAGGAACTGTTTTGTAGTAGACACTGTCCTTAGTAGTAATAATTGCCCATTAACAAGGATAGGGTATTGAGTAAAACAGCTATAGCGTGTAGTTGTGCTGAGTCAGGAGATATTATCGTTGCAGCCTATGAGCTCACTGTGAATAAGCGTGAGTTGATTAATCCGGAGCCAGTGTGTGATTGCTATGAGAGGGGAGAGATGGTGCCGCTGCAGCGTCTGTAGACACAGACAGAGGGTGTGGTGCGAAGCGCCAATCAGCGAGGTGGAATACCTGACAGGCAGCGTGTGAACGCTGGAGAGACTTCGGCTGTGTTTGTAGCAAATGCGGACAACCGCGGAAGCTACGGAGTACTGAGAGGAGAGGCTGCACAAAGTAAGTCCTGTCGCTGTTTGCAACAATGAAAGCCTGGCTGTAATAGATACCAGTTGGAACCGGAGGATATTTGTTAGCCTAGTGTGGCTCAGCAGGTAGATGCGGAACAAGGTGATTTCTGTAATAGCTCCTGCAGTAAGATGAGCTTTCAGTTTTGGTAACTAATAGTTCAGTTAGATTGTAGCCTGGAGGTTTAGTTTGGTGTCTACTCTAGTTGAGAACTCAGTATACTAAACATTAATCGGCAGGTGGAAGGGGGAGGAGCAGACTTAAGTAACCTATCCTTAAAGGCATAGCTGCCAACTCTGACAGATCCCCCCATCAAAACTGCTGCCCAGCAGCAGAAGGAGCCGGCTTATGCGGATGAAGTCTGTGGAATCGAGCAATCAAACGGGAAGTGTTGATGTTAGAGGAAGGCTCCCAAGAATCCTCATCCGTGGAAAATCCCTTCCAGCGGATCAAGTACTGCAGTTCGCCATGGTAACGTCTAGAGTCAAGGACAGAAGATACTTCATAAACCGTGTCATCCATTACAATAGATGGAGTCGTGGAAGCAGTCGTCTGCAGTCTAGTCGGGACGTAAGGTTTCAACAAGGAAACATGGAAAGTTGGATGAACAGGGATTTCTGGGGGCAATTTCAGCGTCACAGCATTGGTATTCACGACCTTGGTCACTTCATAGGGTCCGATGAATAGCTGAGAGAATTTCCTACTGGGGGTCTTAAGTTTTAAGTGTCGGGTAGAGAGCCAAACAAGGTCGCCAATCTGGTACTCAGGGGGCTTCCGTTTCTTTTGATTGTAATAACGTTGTTGTGTTTCTTGAGCATTTTTAATGTTGTCTTTTAGGAAGGAGAAGACTTCTAACATAGAATTGGCTGTGTCGTCTATCACAGGTGATGTGGTATTGAGGCTAGGGAATAAGTGGAAGGTAGGATGGTATCCATAGTTTGCGAAGAATGGGGTTCTTCTGGTCGAACTGTTTAACGTGTTGTTGTAGGAATATTCAGCCATCGGCAAGTTAGAGACCCATTCATCTTGCTGATGTGCACAATAGCATCTGATGTATTGTTCAATCCACTGGTTTACCCGTTCTGTTTGCCCATTGGTTTGGGGATGGTAAGCAGTGCTATAGCGATGTTCTATCTTGAGCACTGAGCATAGCTGTTTCCAGAACCTGGAGGTAAATTGGGTACCTCTATCAGAAATAATTATGGAAGGTAACCCATGGAGACGAACTACGTGGGTTAAGAACAGTGCTGCTGTTTCAGATGCTGTGGGTAGCTTTTTGTACGGAATAAAATGAGCCATTTTCGTAAAAATATCCACTACTACCATTATGGTGGTGGAATGGTTGGAAGGAGGGAGATCGACTATAAAGTCCATACCAATGGTATGCCAAGGACGGTCTGGTATAGGAAGAGATAACAAGGACCCATAAGGTTTAGCTCTGTCAGATTTTGAAACGGCACAAACCTGACAGGTTTTGATGAAATGGTGGACAGTTTGGTGTAAGTTCGGCCACCAATAATTTCTCTTGATGAGTTCGATGGTTCTCTCAACACCTGGATGTCCTGCAAGTGGTGATTCATGATGGTGACGAAGTATGTCATTCCTGTAAGTAGGTGGAATATATATTTTACCACGTACATGACCAATACCATTTGAATCCACTTCCTGAAGATCTTTTGGGTAGGTGGTATCGTTATGTTGGCAAGAGCGTAGGGAGTGATAGGAATCCTTCAGAACACCTAAGAACCGGTCAGGAGGAAGGATGGGTTGGTCTGGTATGACTTGATCTGGAGGTCGGAGATGTCTAGAGAGAGAATCTGCCTTACCGTTCTTTTTGCCAGGACGATAGGTGATATGAAACTGAAATCTGGTAAAGAACAGACTCCAACGTAGCTGGCGGGCGGATAGAGTCTTGCTTGATTGGAGGTATTCCAAATTCCGATGATCCGTGTAAATCAGAATAGGGTAGGAAGTCCCTTCCAGTAGATGCCTCCAATGCTCCAATGAGGCCTTGATAACTAGTAGTTCCTTTTCGCCCACGGGATAGTTCCGTTCAGGAGGAGTCATGAGTCGAGAATAGTAGGCAACTGGATGTATAGGATCATTTGGGGATTTCCGTTGTGACAGTATAGCCCCCAAGGCATAGTCGGAAGCATCTACCTCTAGGATGAATTGGAGCTTGGTATCTGGGAACTGAAGTATGGGAGCGGTTGTGAAGGATCTCTTGAGGAGATCAAAAGCTTGTTGAGCCTGCGGATTCCATCTGAAAGGTGTCAGAGAACCAGTAAGACTGGTTAAGGGTTTGACTATGTTGGAAAAACCTTTAATAAATTTCCTGTAGAAATTTGCAAAGCCAAGAAAACGTTGTACATCTTTTTTGTTGGTAGGAATAGGCCACTTTTGAATGGCTTCTATTTTTCCATCTTCCATACGTATCCCTGAGGAGGATATATTGTAACCAAGGAATGTAATTTCATGAGTGTGGAAAGAACATTTTTCAGGCTTAGCGTACAGCTGATGGGTTCTTAGTCGATCCAAAACCCAGCGCACATGCTTCTGGTGGTCCTGTATATTGTCTGAATAGATCAAGATATCATCCAAATAGATAACGAGGCTGTCATTTTGAACTTGTAATTCTCTCAAACCTTGTGTCAGTTGTTCAACCGTTTGGGTGAGGTTATAGACTACAGTGGGCAAATCCGCTGGATCCATGTATATGGCCGATTAATATGTTCGGGTGTACAAGGTTACCCAATGTAATATTAGTAGATCACAACTGCAGATTGAGGTAGTTATCCATTACCCAGTAGTAACAACCTATGAGGTGCTCTTGTAATCCTTGTTACAGGAGACAGGCAAGGAAGCCTATAGTATAAAGTTCGTTATGAATACTGTCCTTGTATATTAAAGGCTGTAGGTGTGATGTAGTTCAGTATAGGAACTGTTTCGTAGTAGACACTGTCCTTAGTAGTAATAATTGCCCATTAACAAGGATAGGGTATTGAGTAAAACAGCTATAGCGTGTAGTTGTGCTGAGTCAGGAGATATTATCGTTGCAGCCTATGAGCTCACTGTGAATAAGCGTGAGTTGATTAATCCGGAGCCAGTGTGTGATTGCTTTGAGAGGGGAGAGATGGTGCCGCTGCAGCGTCTGTAGACACAGACAGAGGGTGTGGTGCGAAGCGCCAATCAGCGAGGTGGAATACCTGACAGGCAGCATGTGAACGCTGGAGAGACTTCGGCTGTGTTTGTAGCAAATGCGGACAACCGCGGAAGCTCCGGAGTACTGAGAGGAGAGGCTGCACAAAGTAAGTCCTGTCGCTGTTTGCAACAATGAAAGCCTGGCTGTAATAGATACCAGTTGGAACCGGAGGATATTTGTTAGCCTAGTGTGGCTCAGCAGGTAGATGCGGAACAAGGTGATTTCTGTAATAGCTCCTGCAGTAAGATGAGCTTTCAGTTTTGGTAACTAATAGTTCAGTTAGATTGTAGCCTGGAGGTTTAGTTTGGTGTCTACTCTAGTTGAGAACTCAGTATACTAAACATTAATCGGCAGGTGGAAGGGGGAGGAGCAGACTTAAGTAACCTATCCTTAAAGGCATAGCTGCCAACTCTGACAACAGACGAGGGCAATACATAACCAGCCATTACAGGCGAGGGCAATACGTAACCGGCCATTACAGGCGAGGGCAATACATAACCAGTCATTACAGGCAAGGGCAATACATAACCAGCCATTACAGGCGAGGGCAATACATAACCAGCCATTACAGGCGAGGGCAATACATAACCGGCCATTACAGGTGAGGGCAATACATAACCGGTCATTACAGGCGAGGGCAATACATAACCAGTCATTACAGGCGAGGGCAATACATAACCAGCCATTACAGGCGAGGGCAATACATAACCGGCCATTACAGGCGAGGGCAATACATAACCGGCCATTACAGGCGAGGGCAATACATAACCAGCCATTACAGGCGAGGGCAATACGTAACCGGCCATTACAGGCGAGGGCAATACGTAACCGGCCATTACAGGCGAGGGCAATACATAACTGGCCATTACAGGCGAGGACAATACATAACCGGCCATTACAGGCGAGGGCAATACATAACCAGCCATTACAGGCGAGGGCAATACGTAACCGGCCATTACAGGTGAGGGCAATACATAACCGGCCATTACAGGCGAGGGCAATACATAACCGGCCATTACAGGCGAGGGCAATACATAACCAGCCATTACAGGCGAGGGCAATACGTAACCAGTCATTACAGGCGAGGGCAATACATAACCGGCCATTACAGGTGAGGGCAATACATAACCAGCCATTACAGGCGAGGGCAATACATAACCAGTCATTACAGGCGAGGGCAATACATAACCAGTCATTACAGGCGAGGGCAATACATAACCAGCCATTACAGGCGAGGGCAATACATAACCAGCCATTACAGGCGAGGGCAATACATAACCAGCCATTACAGGCGAGGGCAATACATAACCAGCCATTACAGGCGAGGGCAATACATAACCAGTCATTACAGACGAGGGCAATACATAACCAGCCATTACAGGCGAGGGCAATACATAACCAGCCATTA
Organism: Bombina bombina; assembly: GCF_027579735.1. NCBI lineage: Eukaryota > Metazoa > Chordata > Amphibia > Anura > Bombinatoridae > Bombina > Bombina bombina. Next base: position 10,513,547 of record NC_069501.1, read on the forward strand.
CAGGCGAGGGCAATACATAACCAGTCATTACAGGCGAGGGCAATACATAACCAGCCATTACAGGCGAGGGCAATACATAACCAGCCATTACAGGGAGGGCAATACATAACCAGCCATTACAGGGAGGGCAATACATAATGTAACGGTACCAACCGGATACCAAGGGTTAACACCAGGGAACAATGTCCTGCATAGGGAATCAGCAATTCACAACCCAGCCAGTTTTCAGGTTTAAAACAGAATAACACTTTATTTGAAGGCAGCATACAGATTTATACAGGTTTTTGACCCCCCCCCCCCCCAGATGGGGGTTGAAAGAATGTTGTACATTAGATAAAAGGGAGCAGCGCCCTTGACATGATACAATAGGATTATATTACTTAAACACTTCAACCACAGGACACTCTTGACTCTCCTTATCACTTAGGCGTTTCTCTCTGGGGGTGATCAAACAATAGAATGCTAAGCATTAATTAGATTGTAGCTGGAGCCAGCCACTTGTGGTTAGAAAATAAAGTTAACACTTTCAGTCCTGACCGAAGGGTCTGTCACAGACAACCTTTCTTACGTTATAGTCCAGAAGTGGCTAGGTTTGCCACAATGCTCCCCCAGAACCAAGCCGGCATACACAGTCTGATCCCAACGGATCGGCTTGGGGATGTCCGGGGCAACAACTTTCGGCTCAAGTAAGCTACGGGGTGTTCTCCGCCATCTGCTCCAACTTGGCTCAGTACTGCCCCCACCCCAAACATGGAAGCGTCTCTTCCCGGAGGGACTGGGCTTGGGTAGTCACAGGGTTAACATTAGCGGGATCCATGGGAGCATAGGCAGAAACAAGGGGGGCCAAGTCATTTCCAAGGAGAACATCAGCAGGTAAGTCCTTCTTGACCCCCACATTCACAAGTCTAGCGCCCACTCCCCAATCCAAATGTACCCTGGCAACAGGTAGGCGGAACACAGTGCCCCCTGCTACCCTCACAGCCACAGTGTCTCCAGTGTGCTGTTTCTCAGGCACCAAGTTCTCTTGAAGCAAGGTCATGGTAGCACCAGTATCCCGTAGACAACTGACCTCCTTCCCATTCACTTTAACCCGTTGCCGGTTATTCCGGTGGGCAGCTTGCACGGGGTCTGCTTCATGTAGGCTGCCCCAGCATTCTGGCGCCTCTACGTAGCGGGCCACAGGCTGAGGATTATGTGGGATTCCGCCAGCGGGTCTTCTCCAGGACTGTGCTTGATTCGCTGCATTTAGGGGACACTCTGGTCTTTTGTGCCCTAGTTGCTTACATCCAAAGCACCGAATAGGTTGTGAGTAGCCCCGCGAATTGAACCGGGCTCTCTGAGGGTAGTTCGTGGCCGGAGGCCGTGTGGTATAGCGGTGCGCCGGGGGTTGGTAACTGGCAGCTGCTGGGGTGACTGGGGGTCTGTACTCCACTCTAGCAGTGGGCAATCGGTATACTGCTCCCCCTGCCCCTCGTACTGCCACGGATCCGCCAGTGGGTGCTGTATCCGGCACCAAATGGGGAGCTATCAGGGTTAAAGTAGCTCCCGAATCCCGAAGTCCCTGGACCGACATCACCTCATGCAGAATTCCCAGGGGTTCCTCGGCTTGGGTGCTCAACACCTCATGAGCGGCTGGCTCCGTTTGGTAATGGTGAGCAGCCGCCCTTGGGGCCAGGTTCTGTCTGACCTGGTTCCAAGCTTGTCTGCTCCGATTTTGGGTGCACTCACGTGCCATATGTCCCCACTGCTTGCAGGTGTGGCATTGTATATTAGCCCGTCCGTTGTTAGGCTGTAGTCCATGGTGCCTCCTGGCATCAAAATGCTGGTCTGCTAATCTGGCTGCTTCGGTTAAGGTGAGGGGTTTTCGATCTCTCACCCATTCTTGGGCTTCTGGGGACAAGCCGTTAAAGAATTGCTCCAACAGCATCAGTTGTCGCAATTCTTCCATGGTGGTAGCTTGGCTGGCCTGTATCCACCCCTGAGATGCTTGATCCAGCTTGTGGGCCCACTCTGCATGGGAATCTCTTTCTGGCTTGCGCAGGCCTCTAAACTTGCGCCGGTATGCCTCTGAGGTAATGGCATATCTTTCCAAGATCGCTCTCTTCACTTTAGCGTAATCCTTGCTGTCCTCCCTGGGTACAGCGCGATACGCTTCCGCTGCCCTACCGGCTAGCTTGCCTGCTAGCACCGGCACCCATACGGACTGCTCCAAATCATGTAACTCGCACAGTCTCTCAAAATCCTGTAAATACCCATCAATCTCATCCTTCTCCTCACAAAACATTTTAAATGCATGGTATGGGATTTTGGGTCTTACTGGGTTGCTGAGTGCGTCCAAAATGGATTCTGCTCGGGAGGATGCATTCCGCGGACTGTGTGCCATCACGTACTCCTGCACATCTGCCATTACCACGGATAGCATATCCCGTGGTACAGGTTGGGGTAAAAATTCCAGCCTGGTCCTCATTTCCCTCTGGTATAGGGTCTCCTCCATGGCTGCTGGAGGCGTAGCGCTGCGAGCTCTGTCTCCCTCCATCAGCTCAGCAATTAATATAGCCTTGGGTTTGCTGCTGCCTATCTTTCCCCTGGCTTCTAGCAGTTCCTTTTACGTTTGTCTCTTTAGCTTAGAATAATCCATCTCCATTCACTTCGGTCCCTGGTACTCCTTCCATCTTAGTCAGTATTGTAGTAATCCCCCTCTTCCTGAGGTTACTGGCTTGTGTAGTTGCTCTTCTGGGCGATAAGGTTCATCCCGTCGCTTGCCACCAATTGTAACGGTACCAACCGGATACCAAGGGTTAACACCAGGGAACAATGTCCTGCATAGGGAATCAGCAATTCACAGCCCAGCCAGTTTTCAGGTTTAAAACAGAATAACACTTTATTTGAAGGCAGCATACAGATTTATACAGGTTTTTGACCCCCCCCCCCCCAGATGGGGGTTGAAAGAATGTTGTACATTAGATAAAAGGGAGCAGCGCCCTTGACATGATACAATAGGATTATATTACTTAAACACTTCAACCACAGGACACTCTTGACTCTCCTTATCACTTAGGCGTTTCTCTCTGGGGGTGATCAAACAATAGAATGCTAAGCATTAATTAGATTGTAGCTGGAGCCAGCCACTTGTGGTTAGAAAATAAAGTTAACACTTTCAGTCCTGACCGAAGGGTCTGTCACAGACAACCTTTCTTACGTTATAGTCCAGAAGTGGCTAGGTTTGCCACACATAACCGGTCATTACAGACGAGGGCAATACATAACCAGCCATTACAGGCGAGGGCAATACATAACCGGCCATTACAGGCGAGAGCAATACATAACCGGCCATTACAAGCGAGGGCAATACATAACCGGCCATTACAGGTGAGGGCAATACATAACCAGCCATTACAGGCGAGGGCAATACATAACCAGCCATTACAGGCGAGGGCAATACATAACCAGCCATTACAGACGAGGGTAATACATAACCGGCCATTACAGGGAGGGCTATACATAACCAGCCATTACAGGCGAGGGCAATACATAACCGGCCATTACAGGCGAGGGCAATATATAACCAGCCATTACAGGCGAGGGCAATACATAACCAGCCATTACAGACGAGGGCAATACGTAACCGGCCATTACAGGGAGGGCAATACGTAA